>NC_084631.1:38337330-38344830 GCF_033978795.1 Nerophis ophidion | reverse complement strand
TGACCTCTGACTTGTTTACTAGCACGTATGGAGGTCTACAAAGTAGGCACTGCTGTCAATCACCACTAGGTGGCGACACAAGTCCCCCGTTGTGGTCAAATAACCTTTTTAGGTTTTTGTTTAATCCAGGGGTGTCCAAACTTTATCCACTGAGGGCCGCAGACTGAAAAATCAAAGCAAGCGGGGGCCAATTTGATATTTTTTATTTTAAAAAACAATACAATATATGTATAAAAAATTATCATTTGGGCCTCCACTCAGGCTTGATCTCAGGAACCCCAAAGGGTTTTGGTCAAAAAAATATTCAGTATTAATATTTTTATTATTATCCAAGTTTTAAATCTGTAAATCAACATTAGGTCCATCTGTCAATATAATGAGTTTAAAGATTTAAGTTGTATGCTCTTTTTGTCACAAAAAAAAAGAAAAGTTTTTTAATGGAAAAAACAAAATATGCAATATTTTCACTCCCAAAATTGTTTTTAATATTTGAAAGGGAATAAGCGGTAGAAAATGGATGGATGGATGGAGAGTATATAATAATTGGAGCCTTAAAAAGGTCAATAAATCATAACACCATTGATTTTAATTCATTATTGTTTTTTTAGCAATGACACTTAAAAAAAAAAAAAAAAATCACACCAAAATGATTAAGGATCCAAAAGTGTCCTACTCATTAGTGTTAAAAAATAAATTATACATTTTTTTTACTGTTTACTTTTAACACAATAATCCCGTCAATTATAAGTTTTATTGTTGTTTATGTTTTTTGTTTGTTCATTTTAGGCCCTTCTGTAAAAAAAAAAGCTTAGTTTTTTATATGGCAAACACAAAATATGCAAAATTTTCCCCAAAAAATATCTCAAAGTGGAAAATTTAACGTGACGTAATTGGAGCCTGGAATAGGTCGATAATTCATGATGACATTGATTTTGATTAACTATTATTTTTTAAAGAAAGAAACAGCCTGCATGGCAGCTTTGTGTTATTAGAGTCAACATTGCAACATTTTCTTGTTACATTTCACCCCATTTGCTCTTTTATATCACTTTTTACGTTTTAAAAATGTTTTAATCGTATTTTTAAAATGTCCCGTGGGGCCCTCAACTTTCCTGTGGGCCGCAAATGGCCCCCGGGTTGCACTTTGGAACCCCCTGGTTTAATCAAACGTCTCCTGTTTTAGTTTTTAAAGTAGTTGGTGAGAACATCTGCCAAAAAGGATCTTTGACAGTCTCGTTACAAACAACGTTGAGAATATTGTTCTGAATAACTGCATTGTGCTTATTGTTAACATGCTAATTGCATCAAAAAAAACTTTTATATTTCCTCTTTTTATCATTTCATGCAACAAAAAACTTCACTCCTGTCACTCAATTGAGTCATCACCATAGAAAAAAAAATCATTTTGACAAGCAAATGTTTGTTTATGTCTTTGATTTTTTGTTTAAGTCAGGGTAATTTTTTAACGGCCCTGAACACATTCTAAAAAGACGATTAAAAAAAGACGGAAAAAGTGATATAAAAGAGCAAACAGGTGAAATGTGACAAGAAAATGTTGCAATGTTGACTCTAATAACACAAAAGCTGCCATGCAGGCTGTTGAATTTGAGTTTATTTGGAAGATGCAAACACACAACACGAAACATCAAAATTTCCAGTTTCTCTTTTCAACATGTTGGAAAAGCAGTAGGAAGAAGCAGAGCTTATTTAATCCTACTCCTTTTCTTTTACATAACAGTTGCTAAAACGTTTGTTCACTTCCTGTTCTCAATGTATTCACAATATACTTCATAATTAATCACAAATAAAATAAATAATTGGTGAAGTAAGTTTTATTCCATACGTTGAGATAAGTAAGATTATTTTGAGAATGAAAGAATGAATGGGTGAATAAAATTGTATGAATAAATTTGTATGTTCTCTATATCCAACATGATGTATTATTCTAACTGATCTTTTTTGTAACACTGTTAGTGAATGAAGTGTACTTTTGTTATTATTTCCCCATATTTCTACACAGTAACTCAGATATGTTACACTAGCGAGCAGTAGAGAATATGAAGGGATTTTTGGTCTAGAACAGGGGTCACCAACCTTTATGAAAGCAAGAGCTACTTCTTGGGTACTGATTAATGCGAAGGGCTACCAGTTTGATACACACTTAAAAAAAATGCTGGAAATAGCCAATTTGCTCAATGTACCTTTAATAAATACACACACACACACTATATATATATATATATATATATATATATATATATATATATATATATTTCTGTCAGTCATTCCGACGTAAAATGTTTTCCTTTTACGGAAGATTTTCTGTAGGGAATAAATGATGAAAAAAACACTTAATTGAACGGTTTAAAAGAGGAAAAAACAGGAAAAAAATTTTAATTAAATTTTGAAACATAGTTTATCTTTAAAACACAAAATTCAACCGAAAAAAAGAAGAGAAAAACTAGCTCATTCAAATCTTTTTGAAAAAATTTTAAAAATTATTTATGCAACATCATTAGTAATTTTTCATGATTAAGATTAATTTTTGAATTTTGATGACATGTTTTAAATAGGTTAAAATCCAATCTGCATTTTGTTAGAATATATTATCATTATTTCTTCTAAATTTTCCAGAACAAAAATTTGAAAAGACATTCAAAAGACTTTGAAATTAGATTTAAAGTTGATTCTAAATATTTTTTAGATTTGCCTGAATAATTTTTTTGAATTTCAACCATAATAAGTTTGAAGAAATATTTCACAAATATTCTTCGTCGAAAAAACAGAAGCTAAAATAAAGAATTAAATTAAAATGTATTTATTATTCTTTACAATAAAAAAAAAATACTTGAACATTAATTTAAATTGTCAAGAAAGAAGAGGAAGGAATTTAAAAGGTAAAAAGGTATATGTGTCTAAAAATACTAAAATCATATCTAAGGTTGTATTTTTTCTCTAAAATTGTCTTTTTGAAAGTTATAAGCAGCAAATTAAAAAAATAAATGAATTTATTTAAACAAGTGAAGACCAGGTCTTTAAAATATTTTCTTGGATTTCCAAATTCTATTTGAGTTTTGTCTCGCTTAGAATTAAAATTGTCGAGCAAAGCGAGACTAGCTTGCTAGTAAATAAATACAAATTAAAAAAACAGAGGCAGCTCACTGGTAAGTGCTGCTATTTGAGCTATTTTTAGAACAGGGCAGTGGGCGACTCATCTGGTCCTTACGGGCACCGCCTTGGTGACCCCCGCTCTAGAACATATTTGGCTTCATTGATTATTGACGTGTTTCTCACTACTTTATGGTGTACATTTTTTACATGATATTTCCAGTTCAATTTATCATCAATCATTATACCTAGAAATGTGGTTTCATTTACTCTTTCAATTTCTATTCAGTCTATTTGTATTTGTGTTTGACTTTCTCTTCTACTGTTACCAAATAGCATTATTTTACTTTTACTGAGATTCAATGACAGTCTGTTTTTGTCAAACCATTTTTTTAATTTGTTCATTTCCTCTGTTATTATTTGTTTTAGCTTCTGTGTGTTCTCTCCTGAACAAAACGCTGTTGTATCATCCGCAAATAATACCAACTTTAAATCTCTTGTAACTTGACAAATGTCATTTATATAGAGATTGAATAGTTTAGGTCCTAGTATTGATCCCTGAGGTACACCACAGGATATATTTAGCTTTGTAGAAGTGTGTTGGCCTAGCTTCACGTATTGTTTCCTGTTCGTTAGATAACTTCTTATCCGGTTTAAGACTAACCTTTTGATGCCATATCGTTGTAGTTTTTTTTATTAAAATATTGTGATTAATTGCGTCAAAAGCTTTAGTTAGATCCATAAACACTGCAGCCAGCCGCACATTTTTTTTACCATCTATTGCATGGGTGTCAAACTCTGGCCCGCGGGCCAAATTTGGCCCGCCGTGCAATTTAATTTGGCCCTTGATGCAATATCAAATTAACATTAGAGCTAGCCCGCCGGTACTAGCCGCTGTAACACTGCATTCGCCGCTAATACTCATACTTGCTAACCCTCCCGATTTTCCAACCATTCTCCCGAATTTCTCCAGATTTCCACCCGTAAAACAATATTGGAGACATGCCTAAAAGGCACTGCCTTTAGCGTTGTCTACAATATGTTGTCACGTCCGCTTTTCCTCTATACAAACAAGTCATATAATAAATTAGACTTATACACACACTTAAGTGAATGTCGTCCATACTTGCTCAAACAGCCACACAGGTCAGACTGAGGGGTGGTCGTATAAACAACTTTAACACTGTTACAAATACTGTAACCCACACCAAACAAGAATGACAAACATTTCGCGAGAACATCTGCACTGTAACACAACATAGACACAACAGAACAAATACCCACAACCCCTTGCAGCACTAACTCTCCCGGGACACTACAATATGCACCCCCCGCTACCACCTAACCCAGGGGTCGGGAACCTTTTTGGCTGAGAGAGCCAAGAAGCCAAATATTTTAAAATGTATTTCCCTAAGAGCCATATAATATATTTTTTTAACACTGAACACAACTAAACGCATGCATTTTTAAGTAAGACCAACATTTCCAGAGTATAATAAGTCTCTTGTTCTTTGTAGTAACATTGTTATTCTGAAACCAACTGTGGAGGGGGCGTGGCCTGCGGGCCTGCAGCAAAGCGGGATGTTGCCAGGACCGGCCTCGAAATCAGCTACAGGTGCGTAGACGGCCCACCTGGGCCTTTTTATCTAATCACCTGTCGCTCTGTTATAAGCAGCAGCAGCCAGGAGGAGAGACAGGGTTGGGGCTGGAGCCAGAGCGCGAGTGAGGACGAAAGAGAAAAAGACAATTGCTGGAAAGCAACTGAGAGAAAAATAAAATAAAACAATATTGTAACCCTAAAACAGGCTCTTGTTGGTCTGAAGAACCCCCAGGAGGGCAAGCCCCACGCTAACCAATAATAAATAAATGACTTCTTACCATTAACGCAACTTCTTGAACATAAAAATGCATGAGAATGTTTTATATTTTAAACGTTGTTTTTAACACTGTGATTACAAGTGGAATTATTCATTACTTTTAAGCTTTTAAGTCTCACCTTAAAACTCATTTGTATACTCTAGCCTTTAAATAGACTCCCTTTTTGGACCAGTTGATCTGCCGTTTCTTGTCTTTTTCTCCTATGTCCCACTCTCCCTTGTGGAGGGGGTCCGGTCCGATCCGGTGGCCATGTAGTGCTTGTGTATCGGCTGGGGACATCTCTGCGCTGCTGATCCGCCTCCGCTTGGGATGGTTTCCTGCTGGCTCCGCTGTGAACGGGACTCTCGCTGCTGTGTTGGATCCGATTTGGACTGGACTCTCGCGACTGTGTTGGATCCACTATGGATTGAACTTTCACAGTATCATGTTAGACCCGCTCGACATCCATTGCTTTCCTCCTCTCCAAGGTTCTCATAGTCATCATTGTCACAGACGTCCCACTGGGTGTGAGTTTTCCTTGCCCTTATGTGGGCCTACCGAGGATGTTGTAGTGGTTTGTGCAGCCCTTTGAGACACTAGTGATTTAGGGCTATATAAGTAAACATTGATTGATTGATGTTTATCTCCAGTCTTATAAATTGGTGCAACTTTAGCTATTTTCATTTTGTTTGGAAATGTACTTGTTTGAAATGATAGGTTACTAATGTACATTATTGGTCCTGAGATCTCATTAATAACCTTTTTTATCATTTCCATATCAATTCCGTTACAATCAGTTGAAGTCTTTGATTTTAATTTTTTCACGATTTTAACTATTTCCTCCTGTGTCACATTTCTGAGGAACGTGGAGTTGGGATTTCGCTCCATGTTATCATTATAGTCCTCAATTGAAACTGGGTCTGGAATCCTTTATTCCAATGTTGGTCCAATATTTACAAAGTAATTATTAAAGCTTTCAACTACTTCCTTTATGTTGTCATCATGTTTATTTCCATCTAAGACTAATGAATAATTCCACTTGTAATCACAGTATTAAAAAAAAAGTTCAAAATACAAAACATTCTCTTGCATTTTTAATCAATCCATCCATTTTCTACCGCACCAGTTCAAGAAGTTGCATTAATGGTAAGAAGTTATTTATTTATTATTGGTTATGGTAGTGTTTACTTTCATGGGGTTTTTTCAGACCACCAAGCACCGACATGAGAGCCTGTTTCAGGGTCACATTATTGTTTTTTTTTTTCAATAAGTCTCTGTTTCTTTCCAGCAATTGTCTTTTCCTCTTTTGTTCTCACTCGCGCTCTGGCTCCAGCCCCAACCCCGTCTCTCCTCCTGGCTGCTACTTATGAACAGAGCGACAGGTGATTAGATAAAAAGGCCCAGGTGGGCCGTCTATGCACCTGTCGCTGATTTCGAGGCCGATTCTGGCAACACCCCGCTTCGCTGCAGGCCCGCAGGCCACGCCCCCTCCACAGTTAGTTTCAGAATAACAATGTTATTACACAGAATAAGAGACCTATTATACTCTAGAAATGTTGGTCTTACTTAAAATGCACACATTTAGTTGTGTTCAGTGTTGAAAAAAATATTATATGGCTCTTACGGAAATACATTTTAAAATATTTGGATTCTTGGCTCTCTCAGCCAAAACGGTTCCCGACCCCTGGTCCAAGAAGTATTGAGGATAATCCCCCAATACAGGTTGTTATTTTCTTTAAAAACATTATAATTAATCAAAATCAATGTCACACTAAATATTCCATTTTGAGATATTTTTTGGGGGGGAAATGTTGCATATTTTGTGTTTGCCATATAAAAATAACAAGTTGTTTTTTTTTCTAAAGAAGGGCCTAATAAGAACAAACAAATAAAAAACAACAATAAAAGTTATAATTGACAGATGGATCTGAAGTTGATCTCAAGACGATTGTGTTTAAAATAAACAGTAAAAAAAAAAAAGTTTTTTTATTTTTAATGAGTAGGACCATTTTCGATCCCCAATAATTTTAGTGCATTTTTTTTGTTTGTGTCATTTATTGCTTGAAAAAATAATAACAAATTGAAATCAATGGTGTTGTGTGTTGGCATTTTTAAGTCTCCAATTATTATATAATCTCAAATAATCCACTTTAAAATTCTATTGGGGGAAACTATTACATATTTTGTGGGGGTTTTTCTCCACAACAAAACAGGGTTTTCTTTGAGAAAAAGAGCATACAACTTAAATCTGTAAAAACATTATATTGACAAATAGACCTAAGATTTAGAGATGTAAACCTTCAATAACAATAATACAAAATAATGACACATTTTAAATATTTTTATGACCAAAATCCTTTGGGGTCCCCGGGATCAAGCCTGAGTGGAGGCCTAAATGTATATTTTTACACATGTATTGTATTGGTTTTTCAAATAAAAACATATGAAAATGGCCCCCGCTTGCTTAGATTTTTCTGTGTGCGGCCCTCAGTGGAAAAAGTTTGGACACCCCTGGTTTAATGGGAATATGTAAAT
>NC_084631.1:38279830-38332330 GCF_033978795.1 Nerophis ophidion | reverse complement strand
TAGGGATTTTGGGCCCCATGAAAAGAATCTTGACAGGGCCCCCAACACAGCGGCAACATTTTTTGATGCTATTTTACATACAAAAACTTAGTAAATAACTTAGTGTCATTATTTTTTCTGTATTATAATTTCATCATCATTAGGGGCATCTTTGGGACTCCCTCCATCATGGGCCCTTAGAATCAGTCTCCTTTACCCCCCTCTTTTCGGCGCCCCTGCTCACGGCACACTAGTGTGCCGCAGCACAGTGGTTGAACAACACTGGCATGGACGAGCAATATCATGGAAAACAAATCCAACTTACCCCTGAAAGTGGATGTTGCTGCTGGCGTGAAGACGACTGGCAGCGTCCACTTCTCATCTTCACCTTCATGACGCTTCTTCCTTCATGCAGCAGGTGTCCTAATCAACAAGACGGCCGTGTGTTCTCCCCTCAGCGACCGATGGGGGCAAAAGTGGCGCACTGCGTGAGAAATCAGCAAGAGCAGCAGCAGAAGAAGAAGGGACTTTGCAGCGACCAATCAAGTGAGGTCCAGGGAGCCAGGGGCGTGGTCATCGTTGCTTGGTGCTCGGCTTTGTCACGCCCAATTTCTTCCCCCCTTCCGGGGTCATGATTAATACAGACGTTTTGTTAACACTATATTATAAAAATATAACACTATATTATAAAAATACAGACGTTTGGTTAACACTATATTATAAAAAAAATAAAAAAACATTTTACAATGGGTTGACGCATTTACTTCCGGGGTCACGTTTCCTTTTATGTCATCCCATAGCTTGTGTTTGTAAATTGTTTTTTAATTTTTTTATAATATAGCGTTAAAAAAAACGTCTGTATTTTTATAATATAGCGTTATATTTTTTTAATATAGCGTTAACAAAACGTCTATCTTAATCATGACGCCGGAAGTAAATGGGGGGGAAGGTTTTTGTAGGGGGGAAGAAATTTGGTGTGACAGCCCCTCCTTCTAAATCAAGTTGTTGAAGTTATTAGATGTCTTTATTGGACATCTTTTATGAACCATGAATTGATTTACGTGGACCCCGACTTAAACAAGTTGAAAAACGTATTGGGGTGTTACCATTTAGTGGTCAATTGTACGGAATATGTACTGAACTGTGCAATCTACTAATAAAAGTATCAATCAATCAATCAAAAAACGAGCGCGTTCGTTAAAGGGGCGGGCTTAGCAGCAAATGTCCAATCAGAAACATGAGGGAGGGCTTAGCAGCAAACGTCCAATCAGAAACATGAGGGCGGGTTTAGCAACAAATGTCCAATCAGAAACATGGGGGCGGGCTTAGCAGCAAATGTCCAATCAGAAACATGAGGGCGGGCTTAGCAGCAAACGTCCAATCAGAAACATGAGGGCGGGTTTAGCAGCAAATGTCCAATCAGAAACATGAGGGCGGGTTTAGCAGCAAATGTCCAATCAGAAACATGAGGGCGGGTTTAGCAGCAAATGTCCAATCAGAAACATGAGGGGCGGGCTTAGCAGCAAACGTCCAATCAGAAACATGAGGGCGGGCTTAGCAGCAAACGTCCAATCAGAAATATGGGGGCGGGTTTAGAAGCAAACGTCCAATCAGAAAAATGGGAACGGGTTTAGCAGCAAATGTCCAATCAGAAACTTGAGGGCGGGCTTAGCAGCAAATGTCCAATCAGAAACATGGGGGCGGGCTTAGCATCAAACGTCAAATCAGAAACATGAGGGTGGGTTTAGCAGCAAATTTCCAATCAGAAATATGGGGGCGGGTTTAGCAGCAAATGTCCAATCAGAAACATGGATTTACTCATCACGGTTTAGGTGGTTTATAGCAATTATTTTATCCTTCCATCCATTTTCTACCACTTGTCCCTTTTGGGGTCGCGACAGAGAATAAAAATATATTCAACTTTACCGGAAACATGGTCACATTTTAAAATGCAACTTGAAAAAAAATGTCATTGAACAACACACATTTCTGATGGCCATCATTAATAAACATGACTAGCAGCATCAACAGTGATGTAAATCATCAAATGCACTTATGTGCATTCTAACAGAATACTATTTTAATAGTGTATAGTTGTTCTCCTTTCAACTTGAAGAAAGTAGTTCGTGCCCGGGAAGTTCTGCTAATTTTATCTCACAAATAAGTAATCGGAGCGCTTGTGTCTCTGTGGGTGCAGTTCTATACTTTTCCACTAGATGGCAGCAGGTACAAGGTCATTATTGGCTGTGAAGAAGCTTAATATCTGAAAAAGGAAACAAAACAAGTCTGAACTTAAATTGTTTTTCTGCATCTCTTTCGCTGATAGTTCATCTTCAATGGGGGCTAGTGTTCAAACAAAAACGTCCCATCATTTCGACTTTTTTTAGACTCCATCAGTTTTTAGATGTTTTTTTCAAATCCAAATAAAACTACTTCTGGGTGGACTTGGCGTCTTAAGGCGATTTGCCAAAAACCAGTTCAAAAGGGCAGTTATCCTGCATACTTGGCAACCTTGAGACCTCGGATTTCGGAAGGTAGGGGGTGGGGTGGGCGTGGTTAAGAGGGGAGGAGTATATTTACAGCTAGAATTCACCAAGTTAGGTATTTCATATATATATATATATATATATATATATATATATATATATATAGAAATACTTGAATTTCAGTGTTCATTTATTTACACATATACACACGACACCTACTCATTGTTGAGTTAAGGGTTGAATTGTCCATCCTTGTTCTATTCTCTGTCACCATTTTTCTAACCATGCTGAACACCCTCTCTGATGATGCATTGCTGTGTGGCACGCACAAAAGTGCTTTCATCAAATGCACTAGCGTGGTCAGGGGCGGGGGACGGGGTGTGGTTGGGGGCGTGGTTAAGAGGGGAGAAGTATATTTACAGCCAGAAAAGAGCAGATTGGATTTTAACTTATTTAAAACATGACATCAAAAATATATATTTGTTATATTGAAATCACTAAGATGATCAGTGTTTCCACAAAGATAAGTATCATTAATAATAGTAACGTAGAGCTAAAGGTAAATTGAGCAAATTGGCTATGTCTGGCAATTTATTTAAGTGTGTGTGAAACTGGTAGCCCTTCGCATTAATCAATACCCAAGAAGTAGCTCTTGGTTTCAAAAAGGTTGGGTGACCCCTGCCGTAGATGTTATTGTCACATATGCATGTACAGTAGATGGCAGTATTGTCCTGTTTGAGAGTGTCACAACATTGCTGTTTACGGCAGACGAAAAGGTGACTGCTGTTGTTGTGTGTTGTTACCGCGCTGGGAGGACGTTAATGAAACTGCCTAACAATAAACCCACATAAGAAACCAAGAACTCGCCCTCGATCATTCTACAGTTATAACGTCTTTAGGCAGACACGCTGTTTATATTGTGGGAAAGCGGACGTGAAAACAGGTTGTTGACACGTCACTCAGGTCCGCATGGAGCTGGAGGGGGCGTGGCCTCCAGCTCCGCCTGAATTTCGGGAGAAAATTTGTCCCGGGAGGTTTTCGGGAGAGGCGCTGAATTTGGAGAGTCTCCCATATAATCCGTGAGGGTAGGCAAGTAAGAGTTTATTACATATTTGAATTGGAAAATAAGTTGTTTTGCAAGAACACTGCTTTTCCATTTAATTTTTTGTACTTTAAAATAATTTTTTTTTAAAAACATCGTCTTGTTTGTCAAATCCTATTCATGGAAATGACACTGATTGGGTGCACTTTCCCTTGTTCAAAAGTGCACTCGTTATACTTGCCAACCTTGAGACCTCCGATTTTGGGAGGTGGGGGCGTGGTTAGGAGGGGAGGAGTATATTTACAGCTAGAAAAGAACAGATTAGATTTTAACTTATTTAAAACATGACATCAAAAATATATATTTATTGTGAGAAATCATTAAGATGATCAGTGTTTCCACAAAGATAAGTATCATTAATTAATAATAATAACAGAGTTAAAGGTAAATTGAGCAAATTGGCTATTTCTGGCAATTTATTTAAGTGTGTATCAAACTGGTAGCCCTTTGCATTAATCAGTACCCAAGAAGTAGCTCTTGGTTTCAAAAAGGTTGGTGACCCCTGCCGTAGATGTTATTGTCACATATGCATGTACAGTAGATGGCAGTATTGTCCTGTTTAAAAGTGTCACAACATTGCTGTTTACGGCAGACGAAAAGGTGACTGCTGTTGTTGTGTGTTGTTACCGCGCTGGGAGGACGTTAATGAAACTGCCTAACAATAAACCCACATAAGAAACCAAGAACTCGCCCTCGATCATTCTACAGTTATAACGTCTTTGGGCAGACACGCTGTTTATATTGTGGGAAAGCGGACGTGAAAACAGGTTGTTGACACGTCACTCAGGTCCGCATGGAGCTGGAGGGGGCATGGCCTCCAGCTGCGCCTGAATTTCGGGAGGTTTTCGGGAGAGGCGCTGAATTTCGGGAGTCTCCCATATAATCTGGGAGGGTTGGCAAGAATGTGTATATTACATATTTGAATTGGAAAATAAGTTGTTTTGCAAGAACACTGCTTTTCCATTTTATTTTTTGTACTTTAAAATAAAATTCAAAGAAAACCATTGTCTTGTTTGTCAAATCCTATTCATGGAAATGACACTGATTGGGTGCACTTGCCCTTGTTCAAAAGTGCACTTGTCATACTTGCCAACCTTGAGACCTCCGATTTTGGGAGGTGGGGGCGTGGTTAGGAGGGGAGGAGTATATTTACAGCTAGAAAAGAACAGATTAGATTTTAAGTTATTTAAAACATGACATCTAAAATATATATTTTTTGTGAGAAATCATTAAAATGATCAGTGTTTCCACAAAGATAAGTATCATTAATTAATAATAATAACATAGAGTTAAAGGTGAATTGAGCAAATTGGCTATTTCTGGCAATTTATTTAAGTGTGTATCAAACTGGTAGCCCTTTGCATTAATCAGTACCCAAGAAGTAGCTCTTGGTTTCAAAAAGGTTGGTGACCCCTGCCGTAGATGTTATTGTCACATATGTATGTACAGTAAATGTTTAAGAGTGTCACAACATTGCTGTTTACGGCGGACGAACTGCTGTACGGTAGACGAAAAGGTGACTGCTGTTGTTGTGTGTTGTCACCGCGCTGGGAGAACGTTAATGAAACTGCCTAACAATAAACCCACATAAGAAACCGAGAACTCGCCCTCGATCATTCTACAGTTATAACATCATTGGGCAGACACGCTGTTTATATTGTGGGAAAGCGGACGTGAAAACAGGCTGTCCTCACTCAGGTCCGTATGGAGCTGGAGGGGGCGTGGCTCCCAGCTCCGCCTGAATTCCGGGAGAAAATTTGTCCTGGGAGGGTTGGCAAGTACTTGCCCTCGTTCAAAAGCGCACATAAGAAGACCAGTGAGGCATGTTGAAGTCAAACAAGTACAACTTTATTGAAGTGTAAACAAAAAAAACTGCATAGGAAATGTTTAAAGTCAAAAAGAGCGCGGCGCGAGCAAGGAAGTGGCCAACAATATTTTTTGTCTCCTTTGCCTCGTTTCGACTGAACACCTGACATCTGCACTTCACACACACACACACACACACACACACACGTACACACACTTTCACGCGCAGGCCGTCTAAACTCAGCAGGCCACGCCCACCGCGCCGCCTCCTGGACTGTTGGTGAGGTTTTGTTGTTGTTGATTTTTGTTTACATTCAGTGGATTCTGCTTGCCGGACCAACATGGACGCTAAATATTGCTGGCGTGACGACACTCGGCGTTGCGTCCGGCAGCAGGCCGTGGACATGACGGCAGCGTGCCCTTCTCTTCACAAAATACATTCTAAAAGGGCAAACGGCGCCTCCAGCCACGTGTTCTACTTGTCGAGGGGGGAAATCATCAAAAGCTAAATATTTCACACACAATGAACTACTTCTCTAGGGGGACACATTTGGATGAGACTACTACCTGAGATATCTACCTTTTCACCCAGCATCCACTTAGAGTACGCCATCATTCGGAAGGAAGTCCACCAGCTTGCGCGCTTGACTTTTTTTTGCTTTCCCGCTTAAATGAGAGGATGAGTCACGTGACAGGAAGTGCTTCTGCTTGTCACATGACCCGAGGCGCGGCCACTTTTAAGCCAGGATGTCCAAACTAAGGGCGGTGTGCACAAATCAAACAATGTCCAGTTCCGAATATGCAAAGCTAACAATTTGATCTCCACTTGCTAACACGGCCACATTTCAAACTATTTATTATTTTTTTCGCAGGGTTTTCCTTCCACTTGTGCATGTTTCTTGAATGAAGATTCTCCAGTACATTGTGCATGTTTCAGGGAGTTAGAAAAGTGGTCATGTATCAAGATTTGATATTTTTGCGTAACAAGGTGGATGCTAGGGCTGCGAATCTTTTCGATTCATCGATTCTCGGGGTCACGATTCGATTTAAAATCGATTTTTTTTTTTCCAATTCAACACGATTTTTTTTTTCCTGATTTAAAAGGATTCTGTATTCATTCAACACAGTCTGCTGACATGCGAGCAGAGTAGTATGTTTTTGTAAAAAGCTTTTATTATTGTAAAGGACAATGTTTGATCAACTGATTGCAATAATGTAAATTTGTTTTAACTATTAAACGAACCAAAAATATGAATTATTTTTATCTTTGTCAAAATATTGGGGTTAGGGCTAACCCCTAACCCTAACCCTGTGTAAACCACTATTGTTTTTTATTTTTATTTTTCATAAATATCTAATAATAATGTCGATGAGGGATTTTTAATCACTGTTATGCTGAAATTATAACTAATATTGATACTGTTGTTGATAATATTCATTTTTGTTTCACTACTTCTGAGTGAGGTTTGGTTTTGGAATTGGATTGCATTGTTATGGTATTGCTGTGTATTGATTTGTTGGATTGATTTAATTAAAAAAAAGAATCGATTTTAAAAAATGAGAACCGGTTCTGAATCGCAATTCAAATTCGAATCGATTTTTCCCCAAACCCCTTTTGGATGCTGTTATTCTTGCCTACAATGACAATAAAACGTGCGTTGCTTTTAACAAAATGAGTGTTATGCTTTTATTTTGAAGACTATTTTTGCACTTCTGCATCCCCAAACAGGAGTGATTGGCACGACACACCAAGTACATTTAAACACAATTTGTGGGTGAAGGGACTCGATCTTCCATTTTTGAATGTCACCTACATCTTTGACACCAGTACCATCCTGTCATAAAGGACAAAAAGCGTGCTTTAAGGGTAAAATTGAACAATATAGGTCATCGGGTCAAGTGAAGATGGCGAAAAAGAAAGTGCCGCAAGGCATCCTGGGAGCACTTTTGGTTTCAATAAATCATTGTGTCATGTGAAAGATGTTTTTCAATGACAAATATAACAGGATTCATGTCATGGAACTGCCTTCCATTGAAATACTACATGAACTACTACACCATTATTAAAAACGCATTCTTTTTTTTACCTAAACTGTAAAAATGATCTAAAAAAATCTGTAGCTTTTACAGTTAAAAAAACTGACAGCTCAGTTGCCAAAATCTTATATTCATGTTTATAGAGTATATCAAAGACAAATGGGAGAGCAGCACCATCATTTTACTGTAAAATCTGTGGCGTGTTAATGTAGAGCAACATGAGCCGCCAGGTTTTTTTTTACTGGAAAAATAATTTTTAAAGAGCTCATTTTAATAGATCATTGGCTTTAAAATCAAGAGTCACTCTGATATTTAAGTTTCGCCCCAAAATGTTTGGAATGGAATGTGCTTCAGGATACGTGATACCTGTGCTTCAGGGTATGTGACACCTGTGCTTCAGGGTACGTGACAAGACACCTGACAAGACACCTGTGCTTCAGGGTACGTGACACCTGTGCTTCAGGGTACGTGACAAGACACCTGACAAGACACCTGTGCTTCAGGGTATGTGACACCTGTGCTTCAGGGTACGTGACAAGACACCTGACAAGACACCTGTGCTTCAGGGTACGTGACAAGACACCAGTGCTTCAGGGTATGTGACAAGACACCAGTGCTTCAGGGTACGTGACACCTGTGCTTCAGGGTATGTGACAAGACACCTGACAAGACACCTGTGCTTCAGGGTACGTGACAAGACACCAGTGCTTCAGGGTACGTGACAAGACACCAGTGCTTCAGGGTATGTGACAAGACACCAGTGCTTCAGGGTACGTGACACCTGTGCTTCAGGGTATGTGACAAGACACCTGACAAGACACCTGTGCTTCAGGGTACGTGACAAGACACCAGTGCTTCAGGGTATGTGACAAGACACCTGGCAAGACACCTGTGCTTCAGGGTACGTGACAAGACACCTGACAAGACACCTGTGCTTCAGGGTACGTGACAAGACACCAGTGCTTCAGGGTACGTGACACCTGTGCTTCAGGGTATGTGACAAGACACCAGTGCTTCAGGGTACGTGACACCTGTGCTTCAGGGTATGTGACAAGACACCTGACAAGACACCTGTGCTTCAGGGTACGTGACAAGACACCAGTGCTTCAGGGTATGTGACAAGACACCTGGCAAGACACCTGTGCTTCAGGGTACGTGACAAGACACCAGTGCTTCAGGGTACGTGACACCTGTGCTTCAGGGTATGTGACAAGACACCAGTGCTTCAGGGTACGTGACACCTGTGCTTCAGGGTATGTGACAAGACACCTGACAAGACACCTGTGCTTCAGGGTACGTGACAAGACACCAGTGCTTCAGGGTACGTGACACCTGTGCTTCAGGGCACGTGACACCTGTGCTTCAGGGTATGTGACAAGACACATGTGCTTCAGGGTATGTGACAAGACACCTGTGCTTCAGGGTATGTGACAAGACACCTGACATGACACCTGTGCTTCAGGGTACGTGACAAGACACCAGTGCTTCAGGGCACGTGACACCTGTGCTTCAGGGCACGTGACGCCTGTGCTTCAGGGCACGTGACGCCTGCGCTTCAGGGCACGTGACGCCTGCGCTTCAGGGCACGTGACGCCTGCGCTTCAGGGCACGTGACGCCTGCGCTTCAGGGCACGTGACGCCTGCGCTTCAGGGCACGTGACGCCTGCGCTTCAGGGCACGTGACGCCTGCGCTTCAGGGCACGTGACGCCTGCGCTTCAGGGCACGTGACGCCTGCGCTTCAGGGCACGTGACGCCTGCGCTTCAGGGCACGTGACGCCTGCGCTTCAGGGTATGTGACACCTGTGCTTCAGGGTACGTGACACCTGTGCTTCAGGGCACGTGACGCCTGCGCTTCAGGGCACGTGACGCCTGCGCTTCAGGGCACGTGACACCTGCGCTTCAGGGTATGTGACACCTGTGCTTCAGGGTACAATTGTACTCCGGTGAAAGATTTACAGGACATTTCCTCCTCTCTATGATTGGCAGCCATGTTGTCCACACTTTGGACCCAACTGCTTTAGTTTTGCCACAATTGAGAGGCGTGGCCGACAAGGTCAAAGATCAGTTGCCTTCGGGTTAATATCCAAAGCGGGGGGAAAAAGTCAAGCTGCCCGCTCGTGTCTTCTTTCTTTCTTTCAAAGAAAAGAGGGCAGACTTTTTAAAGCATGCAAGAAAAGCAAAGTTCCTCTTAAAGAGTGATGACTTATCAAGGATGAAAGAGTGAATCCTGACAACAACAACAGTGCTGCTGCTGGCCTCCATCATGAAGGATGAAGGAGTGAATACTGACAACAACAACACTGCAGCTATTGCTGGCCTCCATCATGAAGGATGAATGAGTGAATACTGACAACAACAACACTGCTGCTATTGCTGGCCTCCATCATGAAGGATGAAGGAGTGAATACTGACAACAACAACACTGCTGCTGCTGGCCTCCATCATGAAGGATGAATGAGTGAATACTGACAACAACAACACTGCTGCTGCTGGCCTCCATCATGAAGGATGAAGGAGTGAATACTGACAACAACAACACTGCTGCTGCTAGCCTCCATCATGAAGGATGAATGAGTGAATACTGACAACAACAACACTGCTGCTGCTGTTGGCCTCCATCCTGAAGGATGAAGGAGTGAATACTGACGACAACAACAACTGCTGCTGCTGACCATCATGAAGGATGAATGAGTGAATACTGACAACAACACTGCTGCTGCTGGCCTCCATCATGAAGGATGAAGGAGTGAATACTGACAACAACAACACTGCTGCTGCTGGCCTCCATCATGAAGGATGAATGAGTGAATACTGACAACAACAACTGCTGCTGCTGCTAGCCTCCATCATGAAGGATGAAGGAGTGAATACTGACAACAACAACACTGCTGCTGTTGGCCTCCATCCTGAAGGATGAAGGAGTGAATACTGATGACAACAACAACAACTGCTGCTGCTGACCTCCATCATGAAGGATGAAGGAGTGAATACTGACAACAACAACACTGCTGCTGCTGACCTCCATCATGAAGGATGAAGGAGTGAATACTGACAACAACAACACTGCTGCTGCTGGCCTCCATCATGAAGGATGAAGGAGTGAATACTGACAACAACAACAACTGCTGCTGACCTCCATCATGAAGGATAAAGGAGTGAATACTGACAACAACAACTGCTGCTGCTGCTAGCCTCCATCATGAAGGATGAAGGAGTGAATACTGACAACAACAACTGCTGCTGCTGGCCTCCATCATGAAGGATGAAGGAGTGAATACTGACAACAACAACACTGCTGCTGCTGGCCTCCATCATGAAGGATGAATGAGTGAATACTGACAACAACAACTGCTGCTGCTGCTAGCCTCCATCATGAAGGATGAAGGAGTGAATACTGACAACAACAACTGCTGCTGCTGGCCTCCATCATGAAGGATGAAGGAGTGAATACTGACAACAACAACACTGCTGCTGCTGGCCTCCATCATGAAGGATGAATGAGTGAATACTGACAACAACACTGCTGCTGCTGGCCTCCATCATGAAGGATGAATGAGTGAATACTGACAACAACACTGCTGCTGGCCTCCATCATGAAGGATGAATGAGTGAATACTGACAACAACAACACTGCTGCTGCTGGCCTCCATCATGATGGATGAATGAGTGAATCCTGACAACAACAACACTGCTGCTGCTGGCCTCCATCATGAAGGATGAAGGAGTGAATACTGACAACAACAACACTGCTGCTGGCCTCCATCATGAAGGATGAATGAGTGAATACTGACAACAACAAGACTGCAGCTGCTGCTGGCCTCCATCATGAAGGGTGAAGGAGTGAATACTGACAACAACACTGCTGCTGCTGCTGCTGGCCTCCATAATGAAGGATGAAGGAGTGAATACTGACAACAACAACACTGCTGCTGCTAAGTTGAGGTCCTAGATGTGCGAGCGCCATGTTGGCCCCACCCTGCTGACCTCAATAAGTGCGTCCCCTGGCAGCATTTGGCACTCGCTAATATTTCACCATTCTACAAAAGAAAAGACAAAAAAGGCAATTAATGGCGGGAGGACACAAACTGCTGATGGACCACAACATCGCTTTTTTAAAACGATGCCGCCATCTTTGGTCCTGCACGAGTACGGTGAAAAGAAGGAGGTATATCAACTTGGGATGTATGATGTAATGAGGTATATCAACTTGGGATGTATGATGTAATGAGGTATATCAACTTGGGATGTATGATGTAATGAGGTATATCAACTTCTGATGTATGATTTAATGAGGTATATCAACTTGTGATGTAATGATGTATATCAACATGTGATGTATGATGTAATGAGGTATATCAACTTCTGATGTATGATTTAATGAGGTATATCAACTTGTGATGTAATGATGTATATCAACATGTGATGTATGATGTAATGAGGTATATCAACTTCTGATATACAGTGTAAAGAATGAGGTATATCAACTTCTGATGTATGATGTAATGAAGTATATCAACTTGTGATGATATACCTCATTCTTTTCACCGTTGTGAAAAGAATGAGGTATATCAAATTGTGTTGTATGATGTAATGCGGTATATCAACTTGGGATGTATGATGTAATGAGGTATATCAACTTGTGTTGTATGATGTAATGAGGTATATCAACATGTGATGTATGATGTAATGAGGTATATTAACGTCTGATGTATGATTTAATGAGGTATATAAACTTGTGATGTATGATGTAATGAGGTATATCAACTTCTGATGTAATGAGGTATATCAACTTCTGATGAACGGTGAAAAGAATGAGGTCTATCAACTTCTGATGTATGATGTAATGAGGTATATCAACTGATGATATACCTCATTTTTTTCACTGTTGTGAAAAGAATGAGGTATATCAAATTGTGGTGTATGATGTAATGCGGTATATCAACTTGGGATGTATGATGTAATGAGGTATATCAACATGTGATGTATGATGTAATGAGGTATATTAACGTCTGATGTATGATTTAATGAGGTATATAAACTTGTGATGTATGATGTAATGAGGTATATCAACTTCTGATGTAATGAGGTATATCAACTTCTGATGAACGGTGAAAAGAATGAGGTCTATCAACTTCTGATGTATGATGTAATGAGGTATATCAACTGATGATATACCTCATTTTTTTCACTGTTGTGAAAAGAATGAGGTATATCAAATTGTGGTGTATGATGTAATGCGGTATATCAACTTGGGATGTATGATGTAATGAGGTATATCAACTTGTGTTGTATGATGTAATGATGTATATCAACATGTGATGTATGATGTAATGAGGTGTATCAATGCCTGATGTATGATTTAATGAGGTATATAAACTTGTGATGTATGATGTAATGAGGTATATCAACTTCTGATGAACGGTGAAAAGAATGAGGTCTATCAACTTCTGATGTATGATGTAATGAGGTGTATCAACTTCTGATCAACGTTGAAAAGAATGAGGTATATCAACTTCTGATGAATGGTGAAAAGAATGAGGTGTATCAACTTGTGATGATATACCTCACTCTTTTCACTGTTGTGAAAAGTGTGAGGTATATCAACTTGTGATATATGATGTAATGAGGTATATCAACATGTGATGTATGATGTAATGAGGTATATCAACGTATGATGTAATGAGGTATATCAACGTGTGATGTATGATGGAATGAGGTATATCTGCGATGCGTCAACATGTGATGAGGTAAGTAAAATGAGGTATTCCAAAGGGGGTTGAGGTAAATGCTGAGGTAATTTGAGGTAAAAAGACACTGAAGGCAGTGCTAGGTAACTGCAGAGACACTGAAGGCAGTACTAGATAACACTGCTACTTCATTCCTAGCTGATGAAATGTGACTTGTAGGTCACATGTAGGTCCAGATGACCTGTAGGCAGGTTCCTGGTCAGAGGAGAGGAATCTTTCCACCTTTTCTTTTTCTGGAACTTCACTTGTCCTGTGCCTTCAAGTGGGCTGCAGATTGAAGCCCACATTTATGGGCTACTGCTGTCAAGGGGCTACTACAACTATGGGCTACTACAACTATGGGTTACTACAATTATAGGCTACTAAAACTATGGGTTACTACAATTATAGGCTACTACAACTACGGGTTACTACAATTATAGACTACTACACCTATGGGCTACTCCAATTAAGGGCTACTACAATTATGGGTTACTACAGTTTTGGATTAGTGCTGTTAAGGGGTTACTACAGTTTGGGGTTACTACAGTTATGGGTTGCTTCTGCCGTTCTGGGTTACAGTTCTGGATTGTTGTACAAAAGACGGGGCAGTGAGCTCGGGGGGTGGGGGGGATTCTACAATGGGCTTGTCTTTGGTTCTCTAGGTGGAGAGAAGAAAGGATGTTATTTTCTCCAACAGCACGATCAACTCCATGAGTTATGCCAGCAATGATTATTTAACGACCTGACTTTTCTCTTTAGATATATATATTCATATATATAGTTGGCCTGTGCAGATACTCTAACTTTGGTTGACTCTAGTAGTTGGTCTTTAGACCTCCATCTTTAGAGGATCGGTCTACTAGCGCCGGGTGCGTTGACCTGAGCGTTGGTACTAAATTGGGGTGGCTTTTTCGGTCAGGTCCAAGCGCCCTATAGGGTTGGCTATTCCACCACGGCATCCAAAGGATTGCAAAGTGGTGGTGTTCTTTTTGTCCTCCGGACGGTGGACTCGAGAGGCTTTTGTCACACAGCATGCCTCAGGGGGGACATGGACTATGATTAAATCTCTACGTTAAGATCACTAATAGATCTCGACAAATGCATCACATGGCTCCTCACTTTTCCGAGGAGACCCTTGCATACTAAGCTTTGCATCCTTGTGGTTCAGAACTGGATCTTTGGGCCTCATGGGTCCAGTCTGACCAGACGCAACGGGGTGGTGAGGACAATAAAAGTGATTGGTCCTCCAAGAACGCATTTAATCAGCGAGGCGGTAAAGCTAAATAGGAGGGACTGAAGAGCCTTCCTCGGTTCTCAGCAGCCCAACTATAACCTGAGCTATGGATTTTTCTGGCTGGGCCGTCACGGCTATGCAACAACAAGAAAAGGACGAGCGTACGTGTCCGAGCAAAGCCTTCTACTGAGAATGAAAAATGCAGCGGTCTCAGCAACAACATTCAGGAGGTTCACTTAACTCATAGTCCAACAATAGCACAGCAAGAATTCCATTAATCCTGTGCAAGAAGAAAAAACAAAGAATCTTTTTGTGTCTCTCTTAAATAAAGTATAGAGGTAGACTTCTTGACTTATAAACCTCTGCTCAGTGACATTCATAAAGAGCTACATGAGGTAGGTGTGGAGCAGAGAGCTTACCAGCGTTCAAGAAAAGTGAGAAATTCCCTGAGAAGGATTCTTGAGGAGAGATTCCGGAGAATTGAGAGCAGCTGAGAAAGAGGAAAGGAACATTTTATGGAAGTTTCCCTTTGATCAATCCATCAGAACGTGAGCGGCTCGTTTCCTTCTCATCAATCTGCTCTCAAGGCGCTTTCAGCTCTCCTCCAATTTTGTGATTCATTCTCTGGCCTCCGTTTCCTTCAGAAAACGGTGAAACAGAGGGAGAGAACCTTGGGTTTGTTCCCCCTAGAACTTGAGGATCCGATTGTTACCAAAGTCAACAACCACGATGACTCCGTCCGGCGTCACGGCCACGCCAGAAGGGCGGTCCATCTGTCCGAAGCCACTCCCCTGCGTTCCAAATTTGCATAAAAAGTTGCCGTTGGGCTCAAAGACTTGCACGCGGTGATTGCGCGAGTCTGCCACAATGATGCGGTTCTCCTGGTCCACGGCCACGCCCTGAGGCCTCAAGAACTGACCGTTACCGATGCCCTCGGAGCCCAGAAAGCGAGCCGATTGGCAGTCCGGCCGGATGACCAGGAGCCGGTGGTTGTTGAAGTCAGTCACCACCAGGTGGTCCTCGTGGTTGAAGGCCACACCTCTCGGAGAGTCAAAGTGTTTCCACAGAGCCCCCTCAAAGCCGTACTTGTTGAGGAAAGCGCCATCGGGGGAAAAGAGCTGCACGCGATGGTTCCTGGTGTCTGAGACCAAGATCTTACCCTCAGAGTTGACAGCTACGTCCCAAGGGTAGTTGAACTGCCCGTTCTTGGTCCCCTTCTCCCCAAACTTTAGAAGGAACTGGCCCTCAAACGTAAACACCTGTCAGGGAAAGCAAATGGCTGTTTATACGCAGCAAGGTGTTTAAATGTCAGTCCAGAAGTACCTGCACACGGTGATTGTCCTTGTCGGCCACAATGACTCGTCTCTGGCTGTCACATGCCACCCCGGCCGGGCGGTCAAACTGACCCGGCCGGGACCCCAGAGAGCCAAACTTGTAGTGGAATGCGCCACAGGGCTTGAATATCTGAGCAGAGAAGTGGAAAACATGTCCTTTATTCATCCATAGACGGAACACAAACCCAATAATGAAGTTGACTTTTACTACAATAAACCAGAGACAGTCCAGATATTTCAGACTGTAGCTCCATAATGTCTGCAAGACTCGCTGCTACATAAATATTTCTGGTGTTCATCTGTCGGGCTCTTCAGAAGACCTGTGAGCACCAAATAAGCGTCTAAAAAGACCTGGGCACCACAGAGCATCAAGTGACTCCATGCCTCCGGTCTTCCATGAGAGTCGACATCAACACAGTCAACTTATATGTTTGAAATAAGCAGAAATATACAGCACACATTGGGTTAATGTTCAGTCATGGTTGTCCTTCTACTGCAGAGATGCTTCTTCTTCTGGAAGGTTCTCTTTCCACAGAGGAATGCTGGAGTTCAGTTCTGACAGAGTTACCATACAGTTCTTGGTCACCTCCCTGACTAGGACTCTTCTCCCCCGGATCACTCAGTTCAGGCGTCCGACCAGTTCCAGGAAGAGTACTGGTGGTTCCAAACTTCTTCCACTAACGATGATGTAGGCAGCTGTGCTCATTGGCACCTTCAAGTCAGCACCTTTTCCCACATTTCTACATGAAGGTTAATCCTGTCTCAAAGGTCTAACAACAGTTCTTTCCACTTCATTCTTGTTTTGTGCTCTGCCATGCACTGTCAAGTCTGGACCTCCTACATATAGACAGGTGTGGACCTCCTACATATAGACAGGTGTGGACCTTCTACATATAGACAGGTGTGGACCTTCTACATATAGACAGGTGTGGACCTTCTACATATAGACAGGTGTGGACCTCCTACATATAGACAGGTGTGGACCTCCTACATATAGACAGGTGTGGACCTTCTACATATAGACAGGTGTGGACCTTCTACATATAGACAGGTGTGGACCTTCTACATATAGACAGGTGTGGACCTTCTACATATAGACAGGTGTGGACCTTCTACATATAGACAGGTGTGGACCTTCTACATATAGACAGGTGTGGACCTTCTACATATAGACAGGTGTGGACCTTCTACATATAGACAGGTGTGGACCTCCTACATATAGACAGGTGTGGACCTCCTACATATAGACAGGTGTGGACCTCCTACATATAGACAGGTGTGGACCTTCTACATATAGACAGGTGTGGACCTTCTACATATAGACAGGTGTGGACCTTCTACATATAGACAGGTGTGGACCTTCTACATATAGACAGGTGTGGACCTTCTACATATAGACAGGTGTGGACCTTCTACATATAGACAGGTGTGGACCTTCTACATATAGACAGGTGTGGACCTTCTACATATAGACAGGTGTGGACCTTCTACATATAGACAGGTGTGGACCTTCTACATATAGACAGGTGTGGACCTTCTACATATAGACAGGTGTGGACCTTCTACATATAGACAGGTGTGGACCTTCTACATATAGACAGGTGTGGACCTTCTACATATAGACAGGTGTGGACCTTCTACATATAGACAGGTGTGGACCTACTATATATAGACAGGTGTGGACCTACTATATATAGACAGGTGTAGACCTTTTACATATAGACAGGTGTGGACCTTCTACATATAGACAGGTGTAGACCTTTTACATATAGACAGGTGTGGACCTTCTACATATAGACAGGTGTGGACCTACTACATATAAACATGTGTGGACCTTCTACATATAGACATGTGTGGACCTACTACATACAGACAGGTGTGGACCTACTACATATAGACAGGTGTGGACCTACTACATATAGACAGGTGTGGACCTACTACATATAGACAGGTGTGGACCTTCTACATATAGACAGGTGTGGACCTACTATATATAAACAGGTGTGGACCTTCTACATATAGACATGTGTGGACCTACTACACAGTATATAGACAGGTGTGGACCTACTACATATAGACAGGTGTGGACCTCCTACATATAGACAGGTGTGGACCTTCTACATATAGACAGGTGTGGACCTTCTACATATAGACAGGTGTGGACCTTCTACATATAGACAGGTGTGGACCTTCTACATATAGACAGGTGTGGACCTTCTACATATAGACAGGTGTGGACCTTCAACATATAGACAGGTGTGGACCTTCAACATATAGACAGGTGTGGACCTTCAACATATAGACAGGTGTGGACCTTCTACATATAGACAGGTGTGGACCTTCTACATATAGACAGGTGTGTACCTTCTACATATAGACAGGTGTGTACCTTCTACATATAGACAGGTGTGGACCTTCTACATATAGACAGGTGTGGACCTTCTACATATAGACAGGTGTGGACCTACTACATATAGACAGGTGTGGACCTTCTACATATAGACAGGTGTGGACCTTCTACATATAGACAGGTGTGGACCTTCTACATATAGACAGGTGTGGACCTTCTACATATAGACAGGTGTGGACCTTCTACATATAGACAGGTGTGTACCTTCTACATATAGACAGGTGTGGACCTTCTACATATAGACAGGTGTGGACCTTCTACATATAGACAGGTGTGGACCTTCTACATATAGACAGGTGTGGACCTACTACATATAGACAGGTGTGGACCTTCTACATATAGACAGGTGTGGACCTACTACATATAGACAGGTGTGGACCTACTACATATAGACAGGTGTGGACCTACTACATATAGACAGGTGTGGACCTTCTACATATAGACAGGTGTGGACCTTCTACATATAGACAGGTGTGGACCTTCTACATATAGACAGGTGTGGACCTTCTACATATAGACAGGTGTGGACCTTCTACATATAGACAGGTGTGGACCTTCTACATATAGACAGGTGTGGACCTACTATATATAGACAGGTGTAGACCTTCTACATATACAGTACCTGTATGTCTGATATAAATACACTATAACCATACCTGTATGTCTGATATAAATACACTATTACCATACCTGTATGTCTGATATAAATACACTATAACCATACCTGTATGTCTGACATAAATACACTAATACCATACCTGTATGCGGTTGTTGCTGCGGTCCGCCACCACCACATAACCCTCCTTGTCCACGCTGATTCCCCAGGGACGACACAGCTGACCGTCGCCTTCGCCCTCGGCGCCAAAGGAGGACACCTGTGCGCCAAGGGATCCGTAGCTGCGTCCTGACTTGACAAACACCTTGAAGGGGCTGCCCTGGATGTGCTGGTTGCACACCAGCACGGACACCAGGTGCTCGCCCTCACATTGGGCCACGTAGCTGACGGTGTACGAGCCGTTGTGGTGGTCGCTGATGTCGGTGGGCGACACGGTGCTGTCGGAGACGGACATGACGACGGCGGACACGACGTCGCCGCCGGACAGACGCGGTTCGCCGTCGTGGTCGTATCCCATCACAGTAAAGGAGGCGTGCTTGCCCTGAAGCGCACTTTTGAGACCGTCGCCGTGGGCTTTGGTGACCGGAGCGAAGGCGCCACTGCTGATGAGGCCCATGGACTGGATGGCTATGTAGAGCGCCTGTGGCAGAGGAAGAAACATAAGCATCTTTGCACCGGACACGGTGCTCACCTGACGGGTCCTACCTGGTCTGGAGGCGTGAACATGAAGCGGTCGTCCTCCTGCGGCTGCATCAGGGTCCTCAGTGCCTTCAGCTCATGCATCTGAGTCATCATTCTCTCCCGCGCCAGCAGCACGTCGATGTGGCGTCCCTCGTCCAGCACCTGGCTGACGGCGGCGATGGTGCTGTCCAACTTGTTCAGACTCTGGTGCAGTTTATCCACCTGAAGATACAGCGACTTGGCCTTCACCTGCCGGATCTTCTCCAACTGCAGATGGACAATTATGCAACAGACTTTGAGAGCTGTCATCCTTCCTCGTGGACTGATCTCCGAGCAGCCACCAAAAGGGCTTCGCTACACGTCTTACAGCAAAGCCTGGACTATCCGTCAATGGATGTTGGATCTTTTTTTGTTTAGCTGATAGGCTAAGCTAGGGTGTTGTTGCTTTAAAATGGGACCGTAATGCCTAGATCAGGGGTGTCCAAACTTTTTCCACAGAGGGCCGCACACAGAAAAATTTAAGCATGTGGGGGACATTTTGATATTTTTCATTTTCAAACCATAACAAAATATATGGATTTTTTTTTTTATCCTTAGGGCTGCTGGGGAGCATAGAGGGTCTCAGTCACTAAAATGTTAAAAATAGGTCAAATTATTATTATTTTTATTTATTTATGTAATGCTTACAGTAAATCTCTATATCAACTTGAGGTTGATAGAAAGTAAAACAAATAAGGTTTTATTTCTTTTCTGTCAAAGACAACTTTGTCTTCTATTCTAAAACTGAAAAATGCAGTATTTAGATAGATAGATAGTACTTTATTGATTCCTTCAGGAGAGTTGCTTTATTTAGCAATTAAAGCCCTCAAAGATCAATAATGCAGGACACCATTGAATTTAATTATTTAATATTTTTGAGTAATCACAGTGAAAAGTTAAATAAAATTCTACTAAATATATTTGAGATCCGAAAGGTTACCCACTCAAAGTGATGCATTTTTATTATTTTTTTTTAATTTTTACTTTTAACACTTAAATTTCAAGATCAACTTCCGATATATCTGTCGATTTTAAGTTTGAACTATTATTTTGTTTGTTTTATGCTCTTTTGTCAAAACTTTGATGTTTTTATATGGTAACCACACAACATATGCAATATTTTTTCCACATAAAACATTTTAAAGTGATAATTTTAAGTAATAATTCATAACAGAATTTTTTTGTCCTTTTTTTTTGAGGAATGGAAAAAAAAAGAAAAGACAAAAGGAAAAAAAAAACTGCCTGCATGGCAGCTTTGTGTCAACATTGCAAATTTTTCTCATTAGATTTCCCCTCATTCCACTTTTTTTTTTTTTTTTATGTTTTTATTTTTATTTTTGCAATACTATCAATTTTGCAATTTTTGCAGAATGTGTGGCGGGCTGGTAAACGATTAGCTGCGGGCCGCAAATGGCCCCCGGGCCGCACTTTGGACACCCCTGGCATATAGCTATGCTAGTGTCGCTGGCGGTCGCGTGCTCCTCATTGGCAGGCATGCATCTTTCCAGAAAAGCAACTTTACATTTTCTAAATTCCAGCATCAAGGCCACATTTTGGCCAAGACTTCCCAATCTAGCCATCCCTGGCCAAAGCACGCTACAATGACCATTATGTTTTCAATACCTAACACATTTTCTTAAAAGCATATTCTGCATATTTTTGTTAAAATGAAGCTTTAAAGGTCTACTGAAATGCGATTTTGTTATTCAAACGGGGATAGCAGGTCCATTCTATGTGTCATACTTGATCATTTCGCGATGTTGCCATATTCTTGCTGAAAGGATTTAGTAGAGAACATCCACGATAAAGTTTGCAACTTTTGGTCGCTAATAAAAAAGCCTTGCCTGTACCGGCAGTAGCAGACGATGTGCGCGTGACGTCACGGGTTGTGGAGCTCCTCACATCTGAACATTGTTTACAATCATGGCCACCAGCGATTCGGACCGAGAAAGCGACGATTTCCCCATTAATTTGAGCGAGGATGAAAGATTTGTGGATGAGGAAAGTGAGAGTGAAGGACTAGAGAAAAAAAAAAAAAAGACTATACAGTGGGAACGATTCAGATATTAGACAAATTTACTAGGATAATTCTTGAAAATCCCTTATCTGCTTATTGTGTTACTAGTGTTTTAGTGAGATTATATTGTCGTACCTGTACAACCTGAAGGTCGGCCCCGCACCTTTCTTCAGCACCAGTCGACGGGTGGTGGCGATGCCCATCTCTGCCCTTCGCAAGGGACCCTCTTCAAAACCCGATCTTTCGAAATGATCGCTGCATAATACACTGTACTTTGTGTGTGTGGTCCAATCCAATAGCAATAGTGTGTGGCAAGAAAGTAGCGTAAACCTGGTACTTTTGTCAACGGAATTGGGCACAGCAGGGGAAAAAAAAAAAGCCTGTGGGGTATGACCACGGGTGTGGTGACTGCCAGTGTCTCCGAGGGAAGCCACGTTTCTCGATGAGGCGAAGGCAGCCGGGCTGAGATTTCTTTTTCTTTTTTCCCTCCTCCACTGTGGAAGCATTCGACGGTCGGGGGCGGCCGGTGGGAGGAGGCAAGAGAGTCCGCAGCTGCCGCACCGCACTGCCTCTTTGACAGGCGCAGGACGAACAACGCAAGCTCTCCGCTCATGTCTACGGTAAGAGCCGACTTCTTAACACCATTTTCTCACCGAAACCTGCCGGTTGACATGTGGTAGGGAACCGTGTTCGCTTGACTGCTCTGTTCCATATTAAAGCTTCACCGTCATCTTTCGGGAATGTATACAATGAAGCACCGGCTGTGTTTGTGTTGCTAAAGGCAGCCGCAATACACCGCTTCCCACCTACAGCTTTCTTCTTTGACGTTTCCATTATTCATTGAACAAATTGCAAAAGATTCAGCAACACAGATGTACAGAATACTGTGGAATTATGCGATAAAAACAGACGACTTAATAGCTGGGAACGGTGCTGGAAAAAAATGTCCTCTACAATGCGTGACGTCACGCGCACAAGTCATCATACCGCAACGTTTTAGCAGGATACTTCGACGGGAAATTTAAAATTGCAATTTAGTAAACTAAAGCGGCCGTATTGGCATGTGTTGCAATGTTAATATTTCATCATTGATATATAAACTATCAGACTGCGTGGTCGCTAGTAGTGGCTTTCAGTAGGCCTTTAAATTAGGTTTGATTTATTTCCTATGTGTTACAGTCCAGTATTTGTCCTTTTTCCTTTGAATAATATGTTGTGTTATACCGGGGCCATCAGCAGATATTCATCAAGTACGGCTTACATTTCCAGGGTTAAGGGTAAACAATGCTAACAACACAGCAGCTAATTTTCAGAATTAGAATCAGAAATACTTTAACAATCCCCGAGGGGAAATTCAACAATCCCATTCAAGAGCAGACAAACATTACAGGACACAGAACATTGACTAATAGAAAAGTCATCTTGAACACATCAGCAGAGCTCTCGGGTTTCACACACGCTCACCACATTCCTCTCTTCTTTGGGACAATATCTGAGAATTTACAGCGCAAAAGTGCCGCCTGACATCTTTTTTCACGGCTAAAAGATGAAATTGAATTAAAAGTGACATTTACAGCCAGCGTGAAGGCCATCAATACATCCATGTATCCAAATCTCTGCTTCACTGGATACTTCCAAACAACTCATTTATAGGATTATTAAAGAAGTACAAATCATCAGGATTATGAAAGGTTATTAATGAAGTACATATCATGAGTATTACTCTGCACACAAACAAGATCTGGAAATCTAAACATAAAATGACTTGGCGTTCCACATACAAACCCCGTTTCCATATGAGTTGGGACATTGCGTTTGATGTAAATATAAACAGAATACGATGATTGGCAAATCATTTTCAACCCATATTCAGTTGAATATGCTACAAAGACAACATATTTGATGTTCAAACTCATAAACTTTATTTTTTTTTTGCAAATAAGTTCGAATTTCATGGCTGCAACACGTGCTATAGTAGTTGGGAAAGGGCATGTTCACCACTGTGTTACATCACCTTTTCTTTTAACAACACTCAATAAACGTTTGGGAAGTGAGGACACTAATTGTTGAAGCTTTGAAAGTTTAATTCTTTCCCATTCTTGTTTTATGTAGAGCTTCAGTCGTTCAACAGTCCGGGGTCTCCGCTGTCGTATTTTACGTTTCATAATGCGCCACACATTTTGGATGGGAGACAGGTCTGGACTGCAGGCGGGCCAGGAAAGTACCCACACTTTTTTTACGAAGCCACGCTGTTGTAACATGTTCTGAATGTGGCTTGGCATTGTTTTGCTGAAATAAGCAGGGGCGTCCATGAAAAAGACGGCACTTAGATGGCAGCCTATGTTGTTCCAAAACCTGTATGTACCTTTCAGCATTAATGGTGCCTTCACAGATGTGTAAGTTACCCATGCCTTGGGTACTAATGCACCCCCATACCATCACACATGCTGGCTTTTGAATTTTGCGTCGATAACAGTCTGGATGGTTCGCTTCCCTTTTGGTCCGGATGACACAATGTCGAATATTTCCAAAAACTATTTGAAATGTGGACTCGTCAGACCACAGAACACTTTTCCACTTTGCATCAGTCCATCTTAGATGATCTCGGGCCCAGAGAAGCCGGCGGCGTTTCTGGATGTTGTTGATAAATGGCTTTCGCTTTGCGTAGTAGAGCTTTAACTTGCACTTACAGATGTAGCGACAAACTGTATTTAGTGACAGTGGTTTTCTGAAGTGTTCCTGAGCCCATGTGGTGATGTCCTTTAGAGTTTGATGTCGGGTTTTGATACAGTGCCATCTGAGGGATCGAAGGTCACGGTCATTCAATGTTGGTTTCCGGCCATGCTGCTTACGTGGAGTGATTTCTCCAGATTCTCTGAACCTTTTGATGATTTTATGGACTGTAGATGTTGAAATCCCTAAATTTCTTGCAATTGCCCTTTGAGAAACGTTCTTAAACTGTTTGACTATTTCCTCACGGGAAGCGGTTTTTATACCCAATCATGGCACCCACCTGTTCCCAATTAGCCTGCACACCTGTGGGATGTTCCAAGTAAGTGTTTGATGAGCATTCCTCAACTTTATCAGTATTTATTGCCACCTTTCCCAACTTCTTTGTCACGTGTTGCTGGCATTAAATTATAAAGTTAATGATTATTTGCAACAACAAAAATGTTTATCAGTTTGAACATAAAATATGTTGTTTTTGTAGCATATTCAACTGAATATGGGTTGAAAATGATTTGCAAATCATTGTATTCTGTTTATATTTACATCTAACACAATTTCGCAACTCATATGGAAACGGGGTTGGTACAATGACTTGGCGCTCCACATAAAATGACTTGGTGCTCCACATGTGGCCCCTGGGCCTTGAGTGTGACACAGACGGTGACAGCAAAGAGCAAGTGAAAAGTGAAGATGTTTACCTTCCACAGTAGTTGACACTCTCTCTCCTCCAGTGCTTTCTTGTGTCTGAGGACCAGGGCCTTCACCTCGCTTTGCACCACCTTAGCCTTCATCTCCACCTGCTCCGCCATGGCCTGGACCTTCTCCATGCTCAGCTGGAGGGGAAAACAAACAACACAATGATGTGAGTGTGACCACACTTGTAAATAAACAACACGCTGATGCGACCTCACTTGTAAGAAAACAACACAATGATGTGACCTCACTTGTAAGAAAACAACACACTGATGTGACCTCAACCCAATGATATGACCTCACTTGTAAGAAAACAAAACAATGATGTGACCTCATTTTTAAGAAAACAACACAATGATGTGACCTCCCTTGTAAGACATCAACACACTGATGTGACCTCAACCCACTGATGTGACCTCACTTGTAAGAAGACAACACACTCTGACCTCAACCCACTGATGTGACCTCACTTGTAAGAAAACAACACACCGATGTGATCTCAACCCACTGATGTGACCTCACTTGTAAGAAAACAAAACAATGATGTGACCTCACTTGTAAGAAAACAACACACTGATGTGACCTAGACCCACTGATGTGACCACACTTTCAAGAAAACACCACAATGATGTGACCTCACTTGTAAGAAAACACACTGATGTGACCTCACTTGTAAGAAAACAACACACTGATGTGACCTCACTTGTAAGAAAACAACACACTGATGTGACCTCACTTGTAAGAAAACAACACTGATGTGACCTCAACCCAATGATGTGACCTCACTTGTAAGAAAACAACACACTGATGTGACCTCACTTGTAAGATATCAACACACTGATGTGACCTCAACCCACTGATGTGACCTCACTTGTAAGAAAACAACACACTGATGTGACCTAGACCCACTGATGTGACCACACTTTCAAGAAAACAACACAATGATGTGACCTCACTTGTAAGAAAACAATACACTGATGTGACCTCACTTTTAAGAAAACAACACAATGTGACCTCACTTGTAAGATATCAACACACTGATGTGACCTCAACCCACTAATGTGACCTCACTTGTAAGAAGACAACACACTGATGTGACCTCAACCCACTGATGTGACCTCACTTGTAAGAAGACAACACAATTATGTGACCTCACTTGTAAGAAGACAACACACTGATGTGACCTCACTTGTAAGAAGACAACACACTGATGTGACCTCACTTGTAAGAAGACAACACACTGATGTGACCTCACTTGTAAGACAACACAATGATGTGACCTCAACCCACTGTGACCTTACTTTTAAGAAGACAATACACTGATGTGACCTCAACCCGCTGATGTGACCTCACTTGTAAGAAGACAACACACTGATGTGACCTCACTTGTAAGAAGACAACACACTGATGTGACCTCACTTGTAAGAAGACAATACACTGATGTGACCTCATTTGTAAGAAGACAACACACTGATGTGACCTCACGTGTAAGAAGACAATACACTGATGTGACCTCATTTGTAAGAAGACAACACACTGATGTGACCTCACGTGTAAGAAGACAATACACTGATGTGACCTCATTTGTAAGAAGACAACACACTGATGTGACCTCACGTGTAAGAAGACAATACACTGATGTGACCTCATTTGTAAGAAGACAACACACTGATGTGACCTCACTTGTAAGACAACACAATGATGTGACCTCAACCCACTGTGACCTTACTTTTAAGAAGACAATACACTGATGTGACCTCAACCCGCTGATGTGACCTCACATGTAAGAAGACAACACACTGATGTGACCTCACTTGTAAGAAGACAACACACTGATGTGACCTCACTTGTAAGAAGACAATACACTGATGTGACCTCACTTGTAAGAAGACAATACACTGATGTGACCTCATTTGTAAGAAGACAATACACTGATGAGACCTCACTTTTAAGAAGACAACACACAAAGTGCATGTTCAGTGCACTGCAACAGGAACTGAGTGAAAGATGGTATCATGCAGAGATAAGAACACTTTACACAGGGGATCCAAACTTCTTCACTTGGGGGCCACATTGGACTAAAAATATTTGGCCAGGGGCAAAAAGTATGGAAAAAAAACAACAAAAAAAACCCACACGTATATACATACATATGTATACATATACACACGTGTGTATAAATATATATATGTGTATCTGTATATATACACATACATATATATACAAACACACATAAATATAAATATATATACACAAACCCACATATATATATATATATATATATATATATATATATATATATATATATATATATATGTTTATGGGGTTGCGACTTGTCCAGGGTGTACCCCGGCTCCCGCCCGAATGAGACAGGCTCCAGCAAACCCCGCGACCCCAAAAGGGACAAGCGGCAGAAAAATGGATGGATGGAGTAGGGAAGGTTGTTTGGATTGGGTCATAGAAATAAATACTGAGCCTTGTACAAGTCTTGGTCAATGACCCAAGTCCCTCATTGTCCACAAGATGGCGGCAAATACACAGCAATCGGATCGTCTGAAATGTACAGTTTATTTGTTAACACTGTGACAGATCACAACATTATCACACTGCTGGCTGCATCACCTTTTCCACGCTTTGCAAGAGAAATAAGTGATATTTTAGAGTAGTATTATTAATAAAAGTTGGTATCTGGCTGCTCCTTTTGGGAGGTCAGAGGGTGAGCAGACCTCACAGGGACAAAGGCTCCCTTTGTGCTCTGGGTTGAAAGGTCAGCGGACCCCCCCCTCTGTAAAAGGTACAACTACATTAGGATGTGCATCCAGCGCTGGGAATGTTCCACTTTGTACATTCCCCACTACTTTCATGTGTGCTCACAAAGAGGGTCAAACTGACCAATCAGGCTGCAGAGGAACAGAGCCGGGGCCAACCGGCGAGACCAGGGTGAGGGGTCAGAGAGCGGGGGTGGGGTGGAAATTTCCTAGCCCGAGGGAGAGGAGTGTGTGTTTACTCCACAAAATGGACACCGGGCAACATTGTGCCAGATGGCTTTCTCAAAAGCTCAGCTGCCGGTTTGGCTCCTGGGGGCCCCACCCTCTCTACAGGGTCAGCCTGCTTTCGCTTTCAAACTTTGCTGCACGTGGCAAGCGCGCTGAAGCGGAAGGCAGAGACGATCCGGGTCACAGGCGGCATCGGAACTTGGAGCAAAGTCATGTTGCGAGTACTGAGGAAGTAGAGTAGGTCATGTGACATGTGACATGCTAGTGTGTGTGTGTGTGTGTGTGTGTGTGTGTGTGCTAACAACCAAGCTTCAGATAGCACAGTCCTGCCTATGCTCACAAATCAAATGTGTTGATTACCTCCACCAAGGAGGTTGCTTTTATACAAACCCCGTTTCCATACGAGTTAGGAAATTTTGTTAGATGTAAATATAAACGGAATACAATGATTAGCAAATCATTTTCAACCCATATTTAGTTGATTATGCTACAAAGACAACATATTTGATGTTCAAACTGATTTTGCAAGTTATCATTAACTTTAGAATTTGATGCCAGCAACACGTGACAAAGAAGTTGGGAAAGGTGGCAATAAATACTGATAAAGTTGAGGAATGCTCATCAAACACTTATTTGGAACATCCCACAGGTGTGCAGGCTAATTGGGAACAGGTGGGTGCCATGATTGGGTATAAAAACAGCTTCCCAAAAAATGCTCGGTCTTTCACAAGAAAGGATGGGGCGAGGTACACCCCTTTGTCCACAACTGCGTGAGCAAATAGTCAAACAGTTTAAGAACAACTTTTCTCAAAGTGCAATTGCAAGAAATTTAGGGATTTCAACATCTACACTCCATAATATCATCAAAAGGTTCAGAGAATCTGGAGAAATCACTCCACGTAAGCGGCATGGCCGGAAACCAACATTGAATGACCGTGACCTTCCATCCCTCAGACGGACTCTATCAAAAACCCACATCAATCTCTAAAGGATATCACCGCATGGGCTCAGGAACACTTCAGAAAACCACGGTCACTAAATACAGTTGGTCGCTACATCTGTAAGTGCAAGTTAAAGCTCTACTATGCAAAGCCATTAATCAACAACATCCAGAAACGCCGCCGGCTTCTCTTGGCGCAAGATCATCTAAGATGGACTGATGCAAAGTGGAAAAATGTTCTGTAGTCTGACGATTCCACATTTCAAATAGTTTTTGGAAATATTCGACATTGTGTTATCCGGACCAAAAGGGAAGCGAACCATCCAGACTGTTATCGACGCAAAGTTCAAAAGCCAGCATGTGTGATGGTATGGGGGTGCATTAGTGCCCAAGGCATGGGTAACTTACACATCTGTGAAGGCACCATTAATGCTGAAAGGTACATACAGGTTTTGGAACAACATATGCTGCCATCTAAGCGCCGTCTTTTTCCATGGACGCCCCTGCTTATTTCAGCAAGACAATGCCAAGCCACATTCAGCACGAGTTACAACAGCGTGGCTTCGTAGTTAAAGAGTGTGGGTACTTTCCTGGCCCACCTGCAGTCAAGACCTGTCTCCCATGGAAACTGTGTGGCGCATTATGACGCGTAAAATACGACAGCGGAGACCTCGGACTGTTGAACGACTGAAGCTCTACATAAAACAAGAATGGGAAAGAATTCCACTTTCAAAGATTCAACAATTAGTTTCCTCAGTTCCCAAACGTTTATTGAGTGTTGTTAAAAGAAAAGGTGATGTAACACAGTGGTGAACATGCCCTTTCCCAACTACTTTGGCACGTGTTGCAGCCATGAAATTCTAAGTTAATTATTTGCAAAAAAAAAATTAAGTTAATGAGTTTGAACATCAAATATCTTGTCTTTGTAATGCATTCAACTGAATATGGGTTGAAAATGATTTGCAAATCATTGTATTCCGTTTATATTTACATCTAACACAATTTCCCAACTCATAGAAACGGGATTTGTAGACACTTTTCAAAATGAGCGCTCAGGTCACCATATGATGAAAAACATTTGTCAGCTTTTATTGAATTTAGAAGAAATAACACATTTATAACCCAAATTAGGATAAAAGCCTCTCCTTTTAAATACATGACTTGTCAGCCGGCTTACACTATTATGTGTTTTATGTATTATATTATAATATTATTATGTATTATGTGCTGGGCTATACTAGAGGCACTTAAATGATGTTATTAACTTGAAGAAACTGACCTAATAAACATTTTGAGAGAGGGTTGCACAGAGAACATTAGAAGATGCTCGGCCACGGTCGTGGAAATCTAAGATACTAAAAACACTCTAACCTTTCCGAACAAAGCATCCACATCTTGGCTTTCTGCTATATTTCTAGAATGTTTTCCTACGCTTTGAACCCTGCGGCTTATAAAACAGAGCAGCTAATTTATGGATTTTTTATTGTCTGACGGCCATAAAGCAAATGGTTCTCCTTAAAGACATGCAAAGACACTTAAATGGTGAGTTATTGTTTGTACTACGGCACCATCTTCTGGACGAGTTAACTCATGGCAGGTGAACGCATGCAAGAGTTCCCTGCTGTATAAAACTCTGAACCGGAGGTAGAAGTGCCGTTCTGTCTTCTAATCATCCATAGTGTCTACTCGTATGGATTCATCAGTCATCATTCCAAGCAGTGTTTGTAAGTTTTACAATATACCGTATTTCCTTGAATTGCCGCCGGGTATATAGTATGCGCCTGCCTAGAATTACTGCCGGGTCAAACTCGTATCGCAAAATAATTAGCGCATGATTAGCATTACCGCCGGCTCAGGATTAACGCCGGGTCAAACTCTTTTCGCAAAATATTATTTTTATTAGCGCATGTCTAGAATTTCCCCCGGGTCAAACTCGTCACGTCACGAGTGACACTTCACCCGTCATCATTTTCAAAATGGAGGAGGCTGATTTTAATCATTTGAAATCGCATAAAGGGAAGAAGATTAAGTGCTATTCAGTAGGATTCAAGGTCCAAGCTATTGAATATGCTAAAAAGAGCAGTAAGCAGCTATGTTTTATTAATATACCGCAGCTGCGTGTGTCAAATATGAGTCATTAAATGACTCCAGCCTCCTGTTGGTAGAGGGCGCTACTGATCCTTCCTGCGACTACTCGGCTGCAGAAGAAGTGACAACAAACAGCAAGAGTGAGCAGCGTTTGTTTATTTTTTCCTCTCGCTTGCACTTTTAACATGGAGGATTGCATATCTAAAATAAAACAGTTTTTCTAAACTAGACTTTCAATCGAAGCAGCAGGTAATAAAGGAAGATCTCCATCGAGACAGAGAGACTTTTAAAACTGAAGAAAGATAAGGAAGACTTCTATAAACAAGTTATCGATGCTTTTGATCAGAAGGAGCTCCGCATGGACTTCATCTATAAGTAAAGGTAAGACCATAATAAAGTTTTTTTTTATTAAATGTGCTTTTCATGATGGTATCCATACATCACACTCAAATTTATTAACGCAGGCTTAAATTTACCGCATGCCTTTGGTAGGCGCCGGAGTGAGAAGAGGTTTTAAAATAATTAGCGCATGCTTGCCTTTACCGCATGCCTTTGGTAAACGCCGGAGAGAGAAGAGGTTTTAAATTAATTAGCGCCCCGGCGGCAATTCAAAGAAATACGTTAACTAAAACAATTCTTACTTACTTAACTGTCCCATGTGTGATGTCTGTATGAGTGTTTTCATGTAGCCTCATTAGCATTAGCTCATATGCTAACACATTTACAAGTGCCTGTGTTAGCATGATGAACTTACAACAACATTCTTTTTCTATTGTTTCAGTTCCACAATTTCCTCAGTAAATACACAGAATCGTCAGCGTGGAGTTATTGAGTCCGTTTAGCTGATTGGAGAGCTAGCTTGCGCAGCTAGCGGGTCCATGACCATGACTGACGTTTTGTTTGAGCAGCCGTTTTACTGCAGTGTTACAGACACTGTTTGGAAACAATTAAGGCATGTAAATAAACATTTCTATATATATATATATCTGCGGCTTATAGTCTGGTGCGGATGTTTGATGGAAACAAATGTTTTCTTGTAAAATGTAGTGGGTGTGGCTTATATCCTGCTGGGCTCCATGGTAACGGGTCATTTTCACCAACTATCATCCTTACACATATTAGTTATTCGAGTCATTTGAGTGGTATGTATAGTTTGCATGGAAGAATAAAAGCCAGTAGAATAAATCAGAAAGTGTGGAAAGGAGCCTTTAAATACCTCCTGTCCCCTCCCACTTTGACCTTCAGCCCCTCCCCCTTTGACCTTCAGCCCTGCCCCCGCCCCAGCTGGACGCCTCCGAGCAGTGCACGAGCGTGACTGCTGAGTGACGCCAGGCATGCTGACTTCACATTTACAACGCTGAGTTTTCACCAACATGTTCTCACTATTTTGCAAAGCATTTCCTGACACGCGTGTTGAAGAGAAAAAGTATTGGAAGAAGTAAGAAATACATCACAATTTGCTCATTTCCTTCCTGCTCATCACACGCCTGCAACTTTCACTTCTCATCCCTTCTTATTACATCCTTCCATTTTTTACCGCTTGTCCCTTTCAGGGTGGCGGGGTACACCCTGGACAAGTGGCCACCTCATCACAGACACACAACATTCACGCTAGGGACCATGTAGGGAGGGGCCTACCCCCAGGTGCAATGTCTTTGGAGGTGGGAGGGGCCTATCCTCGGATGCAATGTCTTTAGAGGTGGGAGGGGCCTATCCTCGGATGCAATGTCTTTAGAGGTGGGAGGGGCCTATCCTCAGATGCAATGTCTTAAGAGGTGGGAGGGGCCTATCCCCAAATGCAATGTATTTGGAGGTGGGAGGGGCCTATCCCCAGATGCAATGTCTTTGGAGGTGGGAGGGGCCTATCCCCAGGGGCAATGTCTTTGGAGGTGGGAGGGGCAAAATCCCCAGGTGCAATGTCTTTGGAGGTGGGAGGGGCCGATCCCCAGGTGCAATGTCTTTGGAGGTGGGAGGGGCCTATCCCCAGGTGCAATGTCTTTGAGGTGGGAGGGGCCTATCCCCAGTTGCAATGTCTTTGGAGATGGGAGGGGCCTATCCCCAGGTGCAATGTCTTTGGAGGTGGGAGGGGCCTATACCCAAGTGCAATGTCTTTGGAGGTGGGAGGGGCCTATCCCCAGGTGCAATGTCTGGAGGTGGGAGGGGCCTATCCCCAGATGCAATGTCTTTGGAGATGGGAGGGGCCTATCCCCAGGTGAAATGTCTTTGGAGGTGGGAGGGGCCTATCCCCTGGTGCATTTTCTTTGGAGGTGGGAGGGGCCTATCCCCAGATGCAATGTCTTTGGAGGTGGGAGGGGCCTATCCCCAGATGCAATGTCTTTAGAGGTGGGAGGGGCCTATCCCCAGGTGCAATGTCTTTAGAGGTGGGAGGGGCCTATCCCCAGGTGCAATGTCTTTGGAGGTGGGAGGGGCCTATCCCCAAGTACATGTCTGTGGAGGTGGGAGGGGCCTATCCCCAGGTACAAGACTGTGTTGGTGGGAGGGGCCTATCCCCAGGTACATGTCTGTGGAGGTGGGAGGTAGCCAGAGTACCCAGAGGGTATTGTGGGCTTTACCAGTGTCTGAAGTATGTTAGAGCAAATATAGACTGGAGTTCACTTATGTCACACCAACTGTTGCACCTGATGTTACCTGACCATTTAAAGGTATGTTGCACCTGATGTTCCCTGACCGTTTAAAGGTATGTCACACCAACTGTTGCACCTGATGTTCCCTGACCATTTAAAGGTATGTCACACCAACTGTTGCACCTGATGTTACCTGACCATGTAAAGGTATGTCACACCAACTGTTGCACCTGATGTTCCCTGACCATGTAAAGGTATGTCACACCAACTGTTGCACCTGATGTTACCTGACCATTTAAAGGTATGTCACACCAACTGTTGCACCTGATGTTCCCTGACCATGTAAAGGTATGTCACACCAACTGTTGCACCTGATGTTACCTGACCATGGACCAGGATGTTTCCTCACCTGCACGGCCTGTCGTCCCTTCTGTGCGTCCGCCAGCAGCTGGATGGTGACGGCCCTGCAGTCCTGCACGGCATCTTGGAGGTAAACAAAGGTGTGGCCCAGGTGACGGCCCATGCTGCACTCATTGCAGATGGGCATGGCGCAGGTCTCGCAGAAGAAGAGGAAAACCTGGGGGGGGGAGGAAGGAGGCTTTGAGTTGGAAGTTCAGATATTTGATGTTGAATTCACTCTTGAAACATCCAAACTGTGTGGCTGACAACCACATACTTAAGTCCCATTGACTTGAAATTTCTCATACAGCTCAATGTACTCTACGAAAGATTTGGAGTATAGGACAGCAACATGTTCTACAGGACTTAAGGGGACTGACAAGGACAGGTGTGTCAACTTCCAGCCAGATCGGCTAAAAACACAATAGAGCCCCTTTTTGCCGGGGCAACACCCGTACATCCTGACTCTGTCCTCAGAACTGCTCATTATTGACATGTATTGACATGGTGCCCATGAGCACAAAGACTGACCACACAGGATCGGATTTGCAAATAAACCACAGCAGTAATAAGTTCCACCATGGCATAGAACCTTGTGGTCCTAACAAACCACCGCAGTAATAAGTTCCACCATGGCATAGAACCTTGTGGTCCAAACAAACCACCGCAGTAATAAGTTCCACCATGGCATAAACCTTGTGGTCCTAACAAACCACAGCAGTAATAAGTTCCACCATGGCATAGAACCTTGTGATCCTAACAAACCACAGCAGTAATACATTCCACCATGGCATAGAACCTTGTGATCCTAACAAACCACAGCAGTAATAAGTTGCACCATGGCATAGAACCTTGTGGTCCAAACAAACCACCGCAGTAATAAGTTCCACCATGGCAAAGAACCTTGTGGTCCTAACAAACCACAGCAGAAATAAGTTCCACCATGGCATAGAACCTTGTGGTCCTAACAAACCACAGCAGTAATAAGTTCCAACATGGCATAGAACCTTGTGATCCTAACAAACCACAGCAGAAATAAGTTCCACCATGGCATAGAACCTTGTGATCCTAACAAACCACAGCAGTAATACGTTCCACCATGCGGGGAACCTTGTGATCCTAACAAACCACCGCAATAATAAGTTCCACCATGGCATAGAACCTTGTGATCCTAACAAACCACAGCAGTAATAAGTTCCACCATGGCATAGAACCCTGTGATCCTAACAAACCACAGCAGAAATAAGTTTCACCATGGCATAGAACCTTGTGATCCTAACAAACCACAGCAGTAATAAGTTCCACCATGGCATAGAACCTTGTGATCCTAACAAACCACAGCAGTAATACGTTCCACCATGGCATAGAACCTTGTGATCCTAAAAAACCACAGCAGTAATAAGTTCCACCATGGCATAGACCCTTGTGGTCCTAACAAACCACCTCAGTAATAAGTTCCACCATGGCATAAACCTTAAGGTCCTAACAAACCACAGCAGTAATAAGTTCCACCATGGCATATAACCTTGTGGTCCAAACAAACCACCGCAGTAATAAGTTCCACCATGGCATATAACCTTGTGGTCCAAACAAACCACCGCAGTAATAAGTTCCACCATGGCATAGAACCTTGTGGTCCTAACAAACCACAGCAGTAATAAGTTCCACCATGGCATAGAACCTTGTGGTCCAAACAAACCACAGCAGTAATAAGTTCCACCATGGCATACAACCTTGTGGTCCAAACAAACCACCGCAGTAATAAGTTCCACCATGGCAAAGAACCTTGTGGTCCAAACAAACCACAGCAGTAATAAGTTCCACCATGGCATAGAACATTGTGATCCTAACAAACCACAGCAGAAATAAGTTCCAACATGGCATAGACCTTGTGATCCTAACAAACCACAGCAGAAATAAGTTCCACCATGGCATAGAACCTTGTGGTCCAAACAAACCACCGCAGTAATAAGTTCCACAATGGCAAAGAACCTTGTGATCCTAACAAACCACAGCAGTAATAAGTTCCACCATGGCATAGAACATTGTGATCCTAACAAACCACAGCAGAAATAAGTTCCACCATGGCATAGAACCTTGTGATCCTAACAAACCACAGCAGTAATAAGTTCCACCATGGTATAGAACCTTGTGGTCCTAACAAACCACAGCAGTAATAAGTTCCGCCATGGCATTGAACTTTGTGATCCTAACAAACCACAGCAGGAATATGTTCCACCATGGTATAGTACCTTGTGGTCCTAACAAACCACAGCAGTAATAAGTTCCACCATGGCATAGAACCTTGTGATCCTAACAAACCACAGCAGTAATAAGTTCCACCATGGCATAGAACCTTGTGATCCTAACAAACCACAGCAGTAATAAGTTCCACCATGGCATAGAACCTTGTGATCCTAACAAACCACAGCAGTAATAAGTTCCACCATGGCATAGAACCTTGTGATCCTAACAAACCACAGCAGTAATAAGTGCCACCATGGCATAGAACCTTGTGATCCTAACAAACCACAGCAGTAATACGTTCCACCATGCGGGGAACCTTGTGATCCTAACAAACCACCGCAATAATAAGTTCCACCATGGCATAGAACCTTTACACCTTATCCCATGTGGATATTTTGCCTTTGCCTTGAATGAACACTTGATGCATTTAATCACAGCAGTATGATGATTCTATGTGTCTGCACCAGGGGTCACCAACACTGTGCCCGCGGGCACCAGGTCGCCCGTAAGGACCAGATGAGTCGCCCGCTGGCCTGTTCTAAAAATAGCTCAAATAGCAGCACTTACCAGTGAGCTGCATCTATTTTTTAAATTGTATTTATTTACTAGCAAGCTGGTCTCGCTTTGCACGACATTTTTAATTCTAAGAGAGACAAAACTCAAATAGAATTTGGAAATCCAAGAAAATATTTTAAAGACTTGGTTTTCACTTGTTTAAATAAATTTGTTTATTTTTTGTACTTTGCTTTTCATAACTTTCAGAAAGACAACTTTAGAGAAAAAATACAACCTTAAAAACGATTTTAGGATTTTAAACCTTTTTAACTTTTAAATTACTTCCTCTTCTGTCAAGACAAGTGAAGTGAAGTGAAAAATATTTATATAGCGCTTTTCTCAAGTGACTCAAAGCGCTTTACATAGTGAATCCCAATATCTAAGTTACATTTAAACCAGTGTGGGTGGCACTGGGAGCAGATGGGTAAAGTGTCTTGCCCAAGGACACAACGGCAGTGACAAGGATGGCGGAAGCGGGAATTGAACCTGCAACCCTCAAGTTGCTGGCACGGCCACTCTACCAACCGAGCTATACAGCCCCACCTTAAAAACGATTTTAGGATTTTAAACCTTTTTAACTTTTAAATTACTTCTTCTTTCCTGACAACTTAAATCAATGTTCAGGTATTTTTTTTTTTGTAAAGAATAATAAATACATTTCAATTTAATTCTTCATTTTAGCTTCTGTTTTTTCAATGAAGAATATTTGTGAAATATTTATTCAAACTTATTATGATTAAAATTTTATAAAATTGTTCTGGCAAATCTAAAAAAAATCTGTAGAATCAAATTTAAATCTTATTTCAAAGTCTTTTGAATTTCTTTTAAAATGTTTGTTCTGGAAAATCTAGAAGAAATAATGATTTGTCTTTGTTAGAAATATAGCTTGGTCCAATTTGTTATATATTCTAACAAAGTGCAGATTGGATTTTAACCTATTTAAAACATGTCATCAAAATTATAAAATTAATCTTAATCAAGAAAAATTACTAATATTCCATAAATTATTTTTTTAATTTTTTCAAAAATATTTGAATTAGCTAGGTTTTCTATTCTTTTTTTCGGTTGAATTTTGAATTTTAAAGAGTCGAAATTGAAGATAATCTATAATTCAAATTTGAATTTTTTTCCTGTTTTCTCCTCTTTTAAACTTTTCAATTAAGTGTTTTTTTCATCATTTATTCCCTACAAAAAACCCTCTGTAGAAGGAAAAAAAATGTACGACGGAATGACAGACAGAAATACCCTTTTTTAAATTATTTTATATTTATCTGTTTCTATATATATATATTGTGAGAAATCATTAAGATGATCAGTGTTTCCACAAAGATAAATATCATTAATCATTAATAATAACAGAGTAAAAGGTCAATTGAGCCAATTGGCTATTTCTGGTAATTTATTTAAGTGTGTATCAAACTGGTAGCCCTTCGCATTAATCAGTACCCAAGAAGTAGCTCTTGCTTTCACAATGGTTGGTGACCCCTGGGTTAGAATGTTCGTCCTGAGATGGGCAGGTTGTGAGTTCAAACCCCGGCCGAATCATACCAAAGACTATAAAAATGGGAGCCATTAACTCCCTGCTTGAAACTCAGCATCAAAGGTTGTAATTGGGGGTTAAATCACCACAAATCATTCCCGGGCGCGGCCACCGCTGCTACTCAATGCTCCCCTCACCTCCCAAGGGTGATGGGTCAAATGCAGAGGTTAATCTCACCACACTTTGTGTGTGTGTGTGTGTGTGTGTGTGTGTGTGTGCCAATCATTGCTACTTTAACTAACTTTAAATCAGAAATAAATGATAATGGCTTGAATATATTCTGATGCTACTTCAAGCTATTGTCCGCACTTTGGAGACTGATGAGCCCATACTGGGGGGGTGGGGGGGGGGGGGGGGGGTGTATGACATTATACTGACTGGCAGGCAGTGGGAGGGTGTATGACACCATAGTGACTGGCAGGCAGTGGGAGGGTGTATGACACCATAGTGACTGGCAGGCAGTGGGAGGTGGGGAGATGGGGGTGTTTGAGCCCATAGCAGGGGTCGGCAACCCAAAATGTTGAAAGAGCCATATTCTACCAAAAATACATAAACAAATCCGTCTGGAGCCGCAAAAAACATAAAGATAGTGTGTCATGAGATATAAATTGAATTATTAGGACTTAAAGGAGCTCAAATATAGCTACAAATGAGGCATAATGATGCAATATGTACATACAGCTAGCCTAAATAGTCACTGCATGACATAGCCGTCATGCAGTGACCAAATATGTCTGATTAGCACTCCACACAAGTCAATAACATCAACAAAACTCACCTTTGTGCATTCATGCACAACGTTAAAAGTTTGGTGGACAAAATGAGACAGAAAAAGGAGTGGCATAAAACACGTCCTAGAAAGTCGGAGAAAGTTCTACATGTAAACCAGGTTGTGTCCAAAGTGCAGCCCGGGGGTAATTTTTTAACGGCCCTAAGCACATTCTAAAAATACGATTAAAAAAATAAAAAACAGAAAAAGTTGTATAAAAGAGTAAACAGGTGAAATGTGACAACAAAATGTTTCAATGTTTACCCTAATAGTGTGAGTTTTCCTTGGCCTTATGTGGGCTTACCGAGGATGTCGGAGTGGTTTGTGCAGCCCTTTGAGACACTAGTGATTTAGGGCTATATAAGTAAACATTGATTGACTAATAATAACACAAAGCTGCCATGCAGGCTGTTATTTTCTTTAATAATCAAAATCAATGTCACATTAAATATTCCACTTTGAGATATTTTTGGGGTAAAATGTTGCATATTTTGTTTGCCCTATAAAAAACAGAGTGTTTTTTCTGAAGAAGGGCCTAATAAGAAGAAACAAAAAACATAAACAACAAAAAAAGTTATAATTGACAAATGGATCTGAAGTTGATCTCAAGACGATTGTGTTTAAACAGTAAAAAAAAATTAAAGTTTTTTTTTTTAATGAGTAGGACCCTTTTGAAACCCCAATAATTTTAGTGCGATATTTTTTTGTGTCATTGCAAAAAAAAAAAAAAATTGAAATCAATGGTGTTATGTGTTGACATTTTTAAGGCTCCAATTATTCTATAATCTCAAATATTCCACTTTAAAATTCTATTGGGGGAAACTATTGCATATTTTGTGTTTTTTTAATCATAACAAAACGAGGTTTTCTTTGACAAAAAGGGCATACAACTTAAATATTAAAAACTTTATATTGACAGATAGACCTAATGTTGATCTAGAGCAGGGGTAGGGAACCTATGGCTCAGGAGCCAGATGTGGCTCTTTTGATGACTGCATCTGGCTCTCATATAAATCTTAGCTGACATTGCTTAACATGATAAGTAATTAATAATTCCGCTGGTAATCACAGTGTTAAAAATAACGTTCAAATTATAAAACATTCTCATGCATTTTAATCCAAGCCTCCCTTTTCTATCGCACCTGTTCAAGATGTCGCATTAATGGAAAGAAGTATTATATTTATTATTGGTTAACTTTTAGAATAACAATGTTATTAAAAAGAATAAGATGCGTATTATACTCTTAAAATGTTGGTCTTACTTAAAAATGCACACATTTCGTTGTATTCAGTGTTAAAAGATATTATATGGCTCTCATGGAAATACATTTTGAAATATTTGGCTTTCATGGCTCTCTCAGCCCTGATCTAGAGATTTAAACCTTGAATAACAATAATACAAATTAATGACGCATTTTAAATATTTTTATGACCAAAATCCTTTGGGGTCCCTGGGATCAAGCCTGAGTGGAGGCCTAAATGTATATTTTTACACATATATTGTACTGTTTTTTGAAATAAAAACATCAAAATGGCCCCCGCTTGCTTTGATTTTTCAGTGTGCAGCCCTCAGTGGAAAAAGTTTGGACACCCCTGATGTAAACAAACTATGCAGAGTTCAAGGACCGAAAATTAGTAGGACAAAACGGCGCCTGCCAAATACTGGAATCAGTGAAGGATGTTTAAAAGGGAACATTATCACCAGACCTATGTAAGCGTCAATATATACCTTGATCTATTTTTTTAACCGATTTCCGAACTCTAAATGGGTGAATTTTGGCGAATTAAACGCCTTTCTGTTTATCGCGCTGGAGGCGATGACGTCAGAATGTGACGTCGCCGAGGTAACACACCCATCATTTTAATTTTCAACGCATTACAAACACCGGGTCTCAGCTCCGTTTTTTTTGACTATTTTTTGGAACCTTGGAGACATCATGCCTCGTCGGTGTGTTGTCGGAGGGTGTAACAACACTAACAGGGAGGGATTCAAGTTGCACCACTGGCCCGAAGATGCCAAAGTGTCAGACCCCCATTGAATGTGCCAGAGTGTCTCCACATTTGACCGGCGATGCTAAGGCAGACATGGCACAGAGATGTATGGATAACCTGCAGATGCATTTGCAACGATAGTCAACAAAATCAAAAAGGTGAGTTTTGTTGATTTTGACTGCCAGCTAATCGATGCTAACATGTTATTTACCGGCGGTGCTAAAGCAGACATGGAACAGAGATGTATGGATAACCTGTAGATGCATTTGCAACTATATTATGTTTCCTTCCACCCACATTTAATGCGAAAAAAAACACTTACCAATCGACGGATTTAAGTTGCTCCCGTGTCAAAAGATGCGAAAGTCCTGATCGTTTGGTCCGCACATTTTACCGGCGATGCTAACGCAGCTATTCGGCCATGCTATGGCTATGAATAGCGTCAATAGCTATTCGCTCAATAGCTTCAGTTTCTTCTTCAATATTTTCATACTCCAACCATCTGTTTCAATACATGCGTAATCTGTTGAATCGCTTAAGTCGCTGAAATCCGAGTTTGAATCCGAGCTAATGTCGCTATATCGTGCTGTGGTATTCCCACTGTTTGTTTACATTGGCAGCACTGTGTGACGTCACAGGGAAATGGCCAGTGTCTTCGCAGAGAGACGAAAATAATGCACTTTAAAGGTTTATTTAGGGATATTCCGAGACCGGTAAAATTTAGAAAAAAATTTCAAAAAATACAACAAGTCACTGGGAACTGATTTATATTGTTTTTAACCCTTTTGAAATTGTGATAATGTCCCCCTTTAAGGCTCCAATTATTCTATAATCTCAAACATTCCACTTTAAAATTCTACTGGTGGAAACTATTGCATTTTTTTTTTCCATAACAAAACAAGGTTTTCTTTGACAAAGAGGGCATACAACTTAAATCTTTGAAAAACTTTATATTGACAGATAGACCTAATGTTGAATTAATGACACATTTTAAATATTTTTATGACCAAAATCCTTTGGGGTCCCCGGGATCAAGTGGAGGCCTAAATGTATATTTTTACACATACTGTATATTGTATTGGTTTTTGAAATAAAAACATATCAAAACGGCCCATGCTTGCTTTGATTTTTCACTGTGCGGCCCTCAGTGGAAAAAGTTTGGACACCCCTGATGTAAACGAACTACGGGGAGTTCAAGGACCGAAAATTAGTAGGACAAAACGCCGCTTGCCAAATACTGGAATCAGTGAAGCATGTTTAATATAAACAGTGTGCTTTATAGCAATTAGGGAGGTTTGTGTCATGTTTGTCCTCCCACAGAAACCATATTGAAACAAAAAATATGTTTTACCCTCATCTTTTTCTAGTTTTCATATATTTTTGAAAAAGCTCCAGAGAGCCACTAGGGCGGCGCTGAAGAGCCGCATGCCGGGGGTTGCCGACCCCCCGGCCCTTAGTGACTGGCAGGCAGTGGGAGGTGGGGGGGGAGTAAAATGGCTGCAAACAAGCCCAGGCAAGATGGGGGAGGGGAGGGGGGACACGCAGTCATGCCAGAGACACTGGACTTTCTTCAAGCTGCTTTTTTATCTCGGCTTTCCTCACTTTTCTGACATCCTCATATTCTGGGCCTTTTTTTTGTAGCATGTCAAATAAAACAGGTTTTACAAATGTTGTTTTTGCCAAACAATAAGTGCCAGCTTCTTTGCAAAAATTGCCTCAATAACGACATGCTTGTGCACTAAAAAAATAACCAGTGCTAAAAATCATAGAGCAGCAAAAAAGAAAAGATTGAGTGTTTCCAGTCATGAGCACATCCTCACATACAAATACATACCACTAGGGAGATATTCCACTACAACTGTTCTTTGAACTCAAATATTTGCATTTTAGCCAAAGGGGGCCTGAGGCTTTTGAGTGAAATGTTTTTACGATGCGTCAGCAGACAAGAAAGTTGAGGTGTAGACTTTGTGGCAGCAGCAGACAAACACAATTAGCAACTTCCTGTTCCAAAGTCTGGCTTTGGCACAAAGAATTGTCTGAAGGCACAAACAGCTTAGAAATGTGGACTAGGTCAACTGGTTAGAGTTGACACATATACATATGAAATGTTAAGTGTGGATCACTTCTTCTCAAATAGGGAGGCCAACATGCTTTATCAGTATCATGCTTTACACCCTGCAACACATTGTTATTTATCAGTATCATGCTTTACACCTTGCAACACATTGTTATTTATCAGTATCATGCTTTACACCCTGCAACATCTTATTTATCAGTATCATGCTTTACACCCTGCAACACATTATTTATCAGTATCATGCTTCACACCCTGCAACATCTTATTTATCAGTATCATGCTTTACACCCTGCAACATGTCATTTATCAGTATCATGCTTTACACCCTGCAGCATGTTATTTATCAGTATCATGTTTTACACCCCGCAACATGTTATTTATCAGTATCATGCTTTACACCCTGCAACATGTTATTTATCAGTATCATGCTTTACACCCTGCGACATCTTATTTATCAGTATCATGCTTTACACCCTGCAACATGTTATTTATCAGTATCATGCTTTACACCCTGCAACACATTGTTATTTATCAGTATCATGCTTTACACCCTGCGACATCTTATTTATCAGTATCATGCTTTACACCCTGCAACATGTTATTTATCAGTATCATGCTTTACACCCTGCAACATGTTATTTATCAGTATCATGCTTTACACCCTGCAACATGTCATTTATCAGTATCATGCTTTACACCCTGCAGCATGTTATTTATCAGTATCATGTTTTACACCCCGCAACATGTTATTTATCAGTATCATGCTTTACACCCTGCAACATGTTATTTATCAGTATCATGCTTTACACCCTGCGACATCTTATTTATCAGTATCATGCTTTACACCCTGCAACATGTTATTTATCAGTATCATGCTTTACACCCTGCAACATGTTATTTATCAGTATCATGCTTTACACCCTGCAACACATTGTTATTTATCAGTATCATGCTTTACACCCTGCGACATCTTATTTATCAGTATCATGCTTTACACCCTGCAACATGTTATTTATCAGTATCATGCTTTACACCCTGCAACATGTTATTTATCAGTATCATCATGCTTTACACCCTGCAACATCTTGTTATTTATCAGTATCATGCTTTACACCCTGCAACATGTTAATTATCAGTATCATGTTTAAACCCTGCAACATCTTGTTATTTATCAGTATCATGCTTTACACCCTGCAACACATTGTTATTTATCAGTATCATGCTTTACACCCTGCGACATCTTATTTATCAGTATCATGCTTTACACCCTGCAACATGTTATTTATCAGTATCATGCTTTACACCCTGCAACATCTTATTTATCAGTATCATCATGCTTTACACCCTGCAACATCTTGTTATTTATCAGTATAATGCTTTACACCCTGCAACATGTTATTTATCAGTATCATGCTTTACACCCTGCAACATGTTAATTATCAGTATCATGTTTAAACCCTGCAACATCTTGTTATTTATCAGTATCATGCTTTACACCCTGCAACATCTTGTTATTTATCAGTATCATGCTTTACACCCTGCAACATCTTGTTATTTATCAGTATCATGCTTTACACCCTGCAACATATTATTTATCAGTATCATGCTTTACAGCAGGGGTCACCAACCTTTTTGAAACCAAGAGCTACTTCTTGGGAAATAGCCAATTTGCTCAATTTACCTTTAACTCTATGTTATTATTAATAAATAATGATATCTTTGTGGAAACACTGATTATCTTAATGATTTCTCACAATAAATATATATAGAAACAGATAAATATATTTAAAAAAAGGGTATTTCTGTCATTCCGTCATACATTTTTTTTCCTTCTACGGAAGGTTTTTTTGTAGAGAATAAATGATGAAAAAAACACTTAATTGAACGGTTTAAAAGCGGAGAAATCAGGAAAAAAATGAACATGAAAATTTGAAACACAGTTTCTCTTCAATTTCGACTCTTTGAAATTCAAAATTCAACCGTAAAAAAGAAGGGGAAAAACTAGCTAATTCGAATCTTTTTGGAAAAATAAAAAAAAAGAATTTATGGAACATCATTAGTAATTTTTCCTGATTAAGATAAATTTTAGAATTTTGATGACATGTTTTAAATAAGTTAATCCAATCTGCACTTTGTAAGAATATATAACAAATTGGACCAAGCTATATTTCTGAGACAAATCATTATTTCTTCTACATTTTCCCAAAATTTTTTTTAAAATAAATTCAAAAGACTGGCTTTTAATTTTTTGCGGCTCCAGAGAAATTTAAATTTGATTCTACAGATTTTCTAGATTTGCCAGAATATATATTTTTTTAATTTTAATCAAAATAAGTTTGAAGGAATATTTCACAAATATTCTTCGTTGAAAAAACAGAAGCTAAAATGAAGAATTAAAATACAATTTATTTATTATTCTTTACAATTAAAAAAATTTACTTGAACATTGATTTAAATTGTCAGGAAAGAAGAGGAAGGAATTTAAAAAGGTAAAAAGTTTTTTTGTGTTTAAAAATCCTAAAATCATTTTTAAGGTTGTATTTCCTCTAAAATTGTCTTTCTGAAAGTTATAAGAAGCAAAGTAAAAAAATAAATGCATTTATTTAAACAAGTGAAGACCAAGTCTTTAAAATATTTTCTTGTATTTTCAAATTCTATTTGAGTTTTGTCTCTCTTAGAATTAAAAATGTCGAGCAAAGCGAGACCAGCTTGCTAGTAAATAAATAAAATTATAAAAAAAATAGAGGCAGCTCACTGGTAAGTGCTGCTTTTTGAGCTATTTTTAGAACAGGCCAGCGGGCGACTCATCTGGTCCTTACGGGCACCGCCTTGGTGACCCCTTATATATACCCTGCAACATGTTATTTATACACAACAGGTGTCAGCACACAGGCGTCACCACACAGGTGTCACCACACAGACACAGGCGTCACCGCACAGGTGTCACCACACAGACACAGGCGTCACCACACATACACAAGCGTCACCGCACAGGTGTCACCACACAGACACAGGCGTCACCACACATACACAAGCGTCACCGCACAGGTGTCACCACACAGACACAGGCGTCACCACACAGGTGTCACCACACAGACACAGGCGTCACCACACAGGTGTCACCACACAGACACAGGCGTCACCACACAGACACAGGCGTCACCGCACAGGTGTCTGTACACAGGCGTCACCACACAGACACAGGCGTCACCGCACAGGTGTCTGTAAACAGGCGTCACCACACAGGTGTCACCACACAGACACAGGCGTCACCGCACAGGCGTCACCACACAGACACAGGCGTCGGCGCACAGGTGTCTGTACACAGGCGTCACCACACAGGTGTCACCACACAGACACAGGCGTCAGCGCACAGGTGTCTGTGTGGTGACGCCTGTGTCTGTACACAGGCGTCAGCGCACAGACACAGGCGTCAGCGCAAAGACACAGGCGTCAGCGCAGCCTGCATTGAAAGGCTGGAGTGCCAGCAGCTGGCTGCAAGATGTGGGCGGCGGCTGTAAGGAAGCTATCTTATTGGAGCACAGCGGAGAAAGAAAACAAGCCTTGGTCAGCTGACCTGCAGCACGTGTGTGACTTACACTTACTGTACATACAGTGCGTGTGTGTGTGTGTGTGTGAGAGACTTACACATACTGTACATACAGTGTGTGTGTGTGTGACTTACACATACTGTGCATACAGTGTAGGATGTGTGTGTGTATGTCACTTACACATACTGTACATACAGTGTGTGTGTGTGTGTGTGTGACTTACACATACTGTACATACAGTGTGTGTGTGTGACTTACACATACTGTGCATACAGTGTAGGATGTGTGTGTGTATGTCACTTACACGTACTGTACATACAGTGTAGGATGTGTGTGTGTGTGACTTACACATACTGTACATACAGTGTAGGATTTGTGTGTGTGTGTGTGTGTGTGAGACTTACACATACTGTATATACAGTGTAGGATGATGATGATAATATAAGAGGTAGTACTGCCTATGATGTCATGGACAGTCACACACACAACTATGATGTCATGGACAGTCATTCACACACCTAGATGTCATGGACAGGCACACACACCTATGATGTCATGGACAGGCACACACACCTATGATGTGATGCACGGTCACATTCACCTATGATTTCATGGACAGTCATATACACACCTATGATGTCATGGACAGTCATATACACATCTATGATGTCATGGACAGTCATATACATACCTATGATGTCATGGACAGTCACACACATGTCATGGACAGTCTCACACACACACCTATGATGTCATGGACTGTCTCACACACACACACCTATGATGTCATGGACTGTCTCACACACACACCTATGATGACATGGACTGTCTCATACACACACCTATGATGACATGGACTGTCTCACACACACACCTATGATGTCATGGACTGTCACACACACCTATGATGTCATGGACTGTCACATACACCTATGATGTCAAGGACTGTCACATACACCTGTGATGTCACGGACTGTCACACACACCTATGATGTCATGGACCTTCACACACACCTATGTCATGGACAGTCATATACACACCTATCATGTCATGGACAGTCATATACACACCTATGATGTCATGGAGTGTCACACACACCTATGATGTCATGGACTGTCACATACACCTGTGATGTCACGGACTGTCACACACACCTATGATGTCATGGACCTTCACACACACCTATGATGTCATGGACAGTCATATACACACCTATCATGTCATGGACAGTCATATACACACCTATGATGTCATGGACAGTCATATACACACCTATCATGTCATGGACAGTCATATACACACCTATGATGTCATGGACAGTCACATACACCTATGATGTCATGGACAGTCATATACACACCTATGATGTCATGGAGTGTCACACACACCTATGATGTCATGGACTGTCACACACACCTATGATGTCATGGACAGTCACACACACCTATGATGTCATGGACAGTCATATACACACCTATGATATCATGGACAGTCATATACACACCTATGATATCATGGACAGTCATATACACACACCTATGATGTCATGGACAGTCATATACACACCTATGATGTCATGGACACACCTATGATGTCATGGACAGTCATATACACACCTATGATGTCATGGACAGTCATATACACACCTATGATGTCATGGACAGTCATATACACACCTATGATGTCATGGACAGTCATATACACACCTATGGTGTCATGGACAGTCATATACACACCTATGGTGTCATGAACAGTCATATACACACTTATGGTGTCATGGACAGTCATATACACACCTATGATGTCATGGAGTGTCACACACACCTATGATGTCATGGACTGTCACACACACCTATGATGTCATGGACAGTCACACACACCTATGATGTCATGGACAGTCATATACACACCTATGATGTCATGGACAGTCATATACACACCTATGATATCATGGACAGTCATATACACACCTATGATGTCATGGACAGTCATATACACACCTATGATGTCATGGATAGTCATATACACATCTATGATGTCATGGACAGTCATATACACACCTATGATGTCATGAACAGTCATATACACACTTATGGTGTCATGGACAGTCATATACACACCTATGATGTCATGGAGTCATATACACACCTATGATGTCATGGACAGTCATATACACACCTATGGTGTCATGAACAGTCATATACACACCTATGATGTCATGGACAGTCATATACACACCTATGGTGTCATGAACAGTCATATACACACTTATGGTGTCATGGACAGTCATATACACACCTATGATGTCATGGAGTGTCACACACACCTATGATGTCATGGACTGTCACACACACCTATGATGTCATGGACAGTCACACACACCTATGATATCATGGACAGTCATATACACACCTATGATGTCATGGACAGTCATATACACACCTATGATGTCATGGACAGTCATATACACACCTATGATGTCATGGATAGTCATATACACACCTATGATGTCATGGACAGTCATATACACACCTATGATGTCATGGACAGTCATATACACACCTATGATGTCATGAACAGTCATATACACACTTATGGTGTCATGGACAGTCATATACACACCTATGATGTCATGGACAGTCATATACACACCTATGATGTCATGGACAGTCATATACACACCTATGATGTCATGAACAGTCATATACACACTTATGGTGTCATGGACAGTCATATACACACCTATGGTGTCATGGACAGTCATATACACACCTATAGTGTCATGGACAGTCTCACACACACACACACACCTATGATGTCATGGACTGTCTCACACACACACCTATGATGTCATGGACAGTCACATACACCTATGGTGTCATGGAAAGTCACACACAGCTATGATGTCATGGACTGTCAAATTCACCTATGATGTCATGGACAGTCACATACACCTATGATGTCATGGACAGTCACATACACCTATGATGTCATGGACAGTCACACACACCTATGATGTCATGGACAGACACAAACGAATGATGTCATGGACAGTCACACACACCTATGATGTCATGGACTGTCACATACACCTATGATGTCATGGACTATGAGATACACCTATGATGTCATGGACAGACACACAAATATCTGATTTCATGGACAGTCACACACACACACGCGATGTCACACACAAGTATGATGTCACGGAATGTCACACACAGGTATGATGTCACGGACTGTCACACACACACGTATGATGTCATTGACTGTTTCACACACACACACACACACACACACACACACACACACACACACACACACACACACACACACACACACACACACACACACACACAGAATTGTAGGGTGGTGGTCAGCAGCAAGTGACTTCATGGATGTTGTTGATATATTTTGTCAGCATTTCTGCTGCCAAATGTGCAAGTGGAGAAGAGTTTGGATTTGGACTGGGATGGTAAAGAAGTGGAATGAATGTTTGATCATACATGTGGCCAACATGGACGTGCTCTACACGGCTAAGAGAAAATAATCCATCTTCCACTAGTTGTTTTAAGCTATAAATCTTCTCTTCTCCTCATTTGGGATGTCTGTTGTGATTTCACTTCCTGCTTCCATGACCCACCCTATCCTGCCTCTGATTGGCCTAACCTCAACCAATGGTGACTCATCATGACAACAACTAACCAATCATGGATGTTCTTCTACTCTTGGAAGGAGGGAAGGGAGGGTGTTTGGTCAAATAAATGATATCCATATTACTTCATTCATATCTTCTTCATTCTTCAAAAATATATCCATATATCTTACAAACTCCATATTACCCAGCCCTAATACTTGCAAGCACGCATACGCACGCACACACTTGTATTTCAAACCTTCTGGAGACCTTCAAAAAATGCCTCCCTCTTTAGGACCAGCCTTTCTAGATATATAAAGATATGTATTCCCAACATTAATAACATTTACATACTATGCAAATATAGAAAAGCTTGTTGTGAAAAATAAGTTGGAATTTCACAGGAAAAAGGTCACAATTTCACAAGGACAACTTAGAATTTTGGCAGTGTTAATAATAAACGCCAACATTTAACTTAACGCAAGTCAGAATTTTACAAGAACAACGGAACATTTGTGACAAAAGTTTGAGTTTTACTCAATAACAGTCTTAATTTTACAAGAAAAGCTTACAATTTTGGCAATTTTATGAAAAGGTTCGCAAGTTTTTTCGACAAAAGTCACAATTTTATAAGAAAATCTAAACATTTTGGCAATATTATTAACTGACTATAATAATCGGAATTTTAATCTGCAAAAATTTAACACAAGTCACTATTTTACAGAAACAACACAACATTTGGCAATATTGCGACGACAAAAGTCACCATTTTGCATTAAAAAGTAAGAATTTTATAAGAAAAAGTAATAATTTTACGAGAAAATAATGCAATATTGCAGAAACAGAAAGAATATAAGAAATTGTTTCCAATTTTATAAGAACAAGTCGACACATTGTGATAAATAAACTGCTTTTAGTTAATGATTTTTTTGGGTAATTTTCTTTGTAATTGGTTTTAAATATTCATGATTTACTTCAAGTTATTACAGCATGTCTCTATATACATATTTATTTGTTGTTTTTAAAAAAATGTAGGCCAAAAGGGGAGCATTTCAATTTCTTACACACACTTGTTATTTCATATGTTGGCCAGAGGGGGAGCACTTTTAAAACCGACAGTCGATTTGAAAAATCCCTCCTTTTTGGGACCACCCTCATTTTGATAGATGTCACCAGCAGGGGTGCAATGAGAAATTGTCTATTAGATGCAATGTTATTGGGACCATGATTTATGTCATCACTTGGTCACACCTCCTCATATGGAAGATACTTTTCCTTGGTGATGTCTCAAGAAAAGTGGAAACAGACACACATACTTGTATTTGATACCTTCTGGAGACCTGAGAAAAATGCCTCAAATGTTCCCCTTCAGCACGTGTGTATGTGTATGTGAGAGAAATGAATGAGTGAATGTCCCACAGCTTGATCAGCGTGACCAGCGGGCTAAAGAGTGACAGGATTATCATATCATTAGCGGCCGCGCCTTTGGTGTAATCCTATTTTCCATTTCGACTTACTCAAGTCACTGGCAGCGTGACGTCTTCATTTTAAAAAAAGGTACATATTCATTTTGACAGTCCGTAAAGTGAACTCTGTAACCACTAGGGGTGTAACGGTACGTGTATTCGTATTGAACCGATTCGGTACGGGGGTTCGGTTGGGAGGTGTACCGAATGAGTTTCAACACGGACATATTAAGAAGCGCACCACACGTCGTGTAAACAATGCACGCCGAGGCACAACATGCGGCATGCTAGCAGCGACCGGGCTGTGATATCTCCTCTTTTCACCGGATATGTCCTCTTTTGCGGGGCTGTCCGGGTGGAGTTTCTTAAAGTTAAAGTCCCAATGATTGTCACACACACACACTAGGTATGGCGAAATTATTCTCTGCATTTGACCCATCACCCTTGATCACCTCCTGGGAGGCGAGGGGAGCAGCGGTGCCGCGCCCGGGAATCTTTTATGGTAATTTAACCCCCAATTCCAACCCTTAATGCTGAGTGCCAAGCAGGGAGATAATGGGTCCCATTTTTATTCTCTTTGGTATGACTCGGCTGGGGTTAATGCCTCAAATGTCCGGCATTTTAAGTTAGGGTTGCGTGTATTTTCAATGTACGTTCGGGGTTAAAAACAAAACAAATTGTGCGCGCAGCAGCATTGGTGAGGGAGGGGAAGAGAGAGAGAGAGCGAGAGAGTTATGATAAACGCGCATGCGTCGCCGGGCTC
>NC_084631.1:38154830-38274830 GCF_033978795.1 Nerophis ophidion | reverse complement strand
GTTATAGGTCAAATAATAATTAGGATTATTTTTATCAATATTGAAATCCTGATTATTAATCATGATTATTCATTATGTTAGTTAAAACGGTGTCAACATCAGGTCATTTGTAATATCTCCAAAATGCTCTAGATCAGGGGTCTCAAACTCAATTTACCTGGGGGCTACTGGATGCAGAAACTGGGTGAGGCTGGGCCGCGAGAAAAGATTTCTTAAAAAAAATCTAACATGAACTTATTAATGAATTCACCTTTTTTGAATGGCCTTCCCGCCATGGCAACATACTTGCCAACTCTCACAATCTTTCTGGGAAACACCCGAACATCAGCGTCCCTCCCGACAATCTCCCGGGGCAATCATTCTCCCGGTTTTCATTCTTACAACAATATTAAGGGCGTGCCGTGATGGCACCACCTTTAGCGTCTTCTACAACCTGCCGTCTCATCTACTTTTCCACCATACAAACAGTGTGCCGGCCCAGTCACATATCGTATGAGGCTTCTGCAGACCCACGGAATTGACTGCAAGACATACTTGATCAACAGCCATACAGGTCACACTGAGGGTGGCCGTTTAAACAACTTTAACACTGTTACAAATATGCGCCACACTGTGAACCCACACCAAACAAAATTGACAAACACATTTTGGGAGAACATCCGCACCGTAACACAACATAAACACAACAGAACAAATACCCAGAACCCAATGCAGCCCTAACAATTCCGGGCTACAAAAGGGGTGGGGCTGGGGGGGCGGGGTGTATATTGTAGCCTGGAAGAGTCATGACTGCATGGAATTCTGGGTATTTGTTCTGTTGTGTTCATGTTGTGTTACGGTGCGGATGTTCTCCCAAAATGTGTTTGTCAATCTTGTTTGGTGTGGGTACACAGTGTGGCGCATGTTTGTAACAGTGTTAAAGTTGTTTATACAGCCACTTTCAGTGTGACCTGTATGGCTGTTGATCAAGTATGTCTTGCAGTCGCTTACTGCGTCTGCAGAAGTCAAATACAATATTAGGTTGGGTTGGCACGATATTTGTACTGGTGGTAGAGGACGCCAAAGACTGAGCCCCCACGGTGCCCCATTGATATTGTTGGGGTGAAATTCAGGAGAATGATTACCCCTAGAAGGGCACTGAAAATTGGGAGTCTCCTGGAAAAAAACGAGGGTTTACAAGTATGACACCGTAAAGCACCATCCATATAAAACTCACGGGCCGCACCAACATTAAATTTTCACATCAAGGTTCGGGCCGCAAAATAACGTTTCGCGGGCCGAGTGTTTGAGACCTGTGCTCTAGATAAACATTATCTTTATGTTAAAAAACAAATATTTGTCTTTTTGTTCATTAATAGTATCAGTGTGTCAGATCTTTTATTACAAGATGCCTTTATCTCTCCTTTTACATTTTCATAGAAAGAATTATTTTTTAAGTTATGTACATACTGTAATTCCTTGAATATAAAGTATGCGCCTGCCTAGAATTACTGCCGGGTCAAACTTGTTTCGCAAAACAATTAGCGCATGCTTAGCACTACCACCAGCTCAGGATTAACGCCGGGTCAAACTCCTTTCGTGAAATATTATTTTTATTAGCGCATGTCTAGAATTTTTGCCGGGTCAAACTTGTTTTGCCAAATAATTAGTATATGCCTAGACTTTCCGCCGAGTCAAACTCGTCACGTCACGAGTGACACTTCACCTGTCATCATTTTCAAAATGGAGGAGGCTGATTTCAATCATTTGAAATCGCATAAAGGGAAGAAGATTAAGAGCTATTCAGTAGGATTTAAGGTCCAAGCTATTGAATATGCTAAAAAGAACAGTAAGCAGCTATGTTTTGTTAATATACCGTAGCTGCGTGTGTCAAATATGAGTCATTAAATGACTCCCGCCTCCTGGTGGTAGAGGGCGCTAGTGATCCTTCTTGCGACTACTGGGCTGCAGAGGAAGTGATAACAAGCAGCAAGAGTGAGCAGCGTGTTTTTATTTTTTCCTCTCGCTTGCACTTTTAACATGGAGGATTACATATCTAAAATAAAACTGTTTTTCAAACTGGACTTTCAATCCAAGCAGGAGGTAATAAAGGAAGATCTCCATCAAGACAGAGAGACTTTTAAAACTGAAGAAAGATAAGGAAGACTTCTATAAACAAGTTATCGATGCTTTTGATCAGAGGGAGCTGCGCATGGACTTCATTTATAAGTAAAGGTAAGACCATAATAACATTATTTTTTTATTAAATGTGCTTTTCATGATGGTATCCTTACATCACACTCCAATTTTTAAGTCCAGGCCTAAATTTACCGCATGCCTTTGGTAAACGCCGGAGTGAGAAGAGGTTTTAAAATAATTAGCGCCCCGGCGGCAATTCAAGGAAATATGGTATGCCAAAACATCAGGTGTGGGGGACAAGACACAGAATGCAGGGACCACCATGACTGGGAAGTAGCAGATCTTACTGGAAAGGCAAGCCCGCCTATTTACTGGCATTGCAAGCAAGGGGGGGAGGGGATGGTGGCGCCTGCAGGTCTCTGGAAACGACACCCTTATAATCAATAACTAATAATAACCTTGTGTAACAATTCACCAGTCAGAAAAACAAAATGGCTGCCCCTATTTCAGTCCTTATTTACATCAAAATGACGTTCTAGCTTTATTACTATGGATGGAGTTAAACATTTCTAGTGCTTTTTATAAGTAGTCCCTCTCTCAAGCAGTGTTTCCCCTAATACTAAGTAATGTGTTATATGGTTCCATTGGCAGCAAAACAGGCACAAAGCATAATACTACCGCCACCATGCTTGACGGTAGGCTTGGTGTTCCTGGGATTAAAGGCCTCACCTTTTCTCCTCCAAACATATTGCTGGGTATTGTGGCCAAACAGCTCACTTTTTGTTTAATTTGACATCACATGGACAAAGATAAGACCTTCAGGAGGAAAGTTATGTGGTCAGATGAAACAAAATTGGAGCTGTTTGGCCACAAACAACTCTTGTGGATGTATTTAGTGATGTGCAGTAATGATCAGGGAAGACAAATGGACTCACAGCTGATGCTGGCAGAAGAGGACTGTAGATAAACTAGTGAGCATCACTTTGCATTTCCCTATCAAACTAAAAGTGTGGAAAAACTGTGATTGATATCCACAACTTGATGAAACTATAGACTGACTACCATTAGCTTGCTAACTTAAAAAAAGAGATTAAGCTATTAAAAGCATTATAGCCCAATGTAAAGTTGCATAAACACACGTGTGTAAACAAACAGTATTCACATAAAGTTGCGCACACACACACACACACACACACACCACACACACGTGTAAACAAACAGTGTTCACATAAAGTTGCACACACACACACGTGTGTAAACAAACAGTATTCACATAAAGTTGCATACACACACAAACATGTGTAAACAAACAGTATTCACATAAAGTTGCACACACACACACACACACACACACACGTAAACAAACAGTGTTCACATTAGGTTGCACACACACACACGTGTGTAAACAGACAGTATTCACATAAAGTTGCCCACATACACATGTGTAAACAAACAGTATTCACATAAAGTTGCATACACACACGTGTGTAAAAAAACAGTATTCACATAAAGTTGCACACACACACAAACATGTGTAAACAAACCAGTATTCACATAAAGTTGCACACACACACACACACACACACACACACACACGTGTAAACAAACAGTATTCATATAAAGTTGCACGCACACATTCACACACACACGTGTAAACAAACAGTATTCACATAAAGTTGCACACACACACACACACACGAGTGTAAACTAACAGTATTCACATTTAGTTGCACACGCACACACGTGCAAACAAACAGTACTCACATAAAGTTGCACACACACACACGTATGTAAACAATCAGTACTCACATAAAGTTGCACACACACACACGTGTGTAAACAAACAGTATTTACATAAAGTAGCATACACACACAAACATACGTGTGTAAACAAACAGTATTCACATAAAGTTGCACACACACACGTGTGTAAACAAACAGTATTTACATAGTTGCATACACACAAACATACGTGTGTAAACAAACAGTATTTACAAAAAGTTGCATACACACACACACACACATGTGTAAACAAACAATATTCACATAAAGTTGCATACACACACACACATGTGTAAACAAACAATATTCACATAAAGTTGCACACACACACACACGTGTATTTATTTAAAAAAAACATTCTAAAATGTTTACAAATTAAAATGGAAGATGAACATTTCAAACACGAATAAAGTTAATTAACATTCATCCATCCATTTTTTACCGCTTATTCCCTTTGGGGTCAAAACAAAACAATAATTAATGTCTCCTCTACCAGGAATGTATACAGGATTTATTTTAGTTACTACAAAAAGAGAATATAACTTTGTTTAAAGATTTTAGTGTGTGTATAAGTACTTTGAGAGCACATTCAAGAATAATGTGGTAAAATAATAACCGTGGGCAGAATATTATCTAGCTATAAAATCTATGCTTTTGCTTGTGAGATGAGGCCCCCCCCTCCTCAACACAGACACAACTTTCTATTGCTTTTTCTTGTGATTGTTGATCAAGTAAAAACATTTTGCTAACAGAGTATACTTTATTTCTATTATTTCTTTCATTCCAATTACAAAACCGGTTTCCATATGAGTTGGGAAATTGTGTTAGATGTAAATATAAACGGAATACAATGATTTGCAAATTCTTTTCAATCCATATTCAGTTGAATATGCTACAAAGACAACATATTTGATGTTCAAACTCATAAACTTTATTTTTTATTTTTTGCAAATAATCATTAACTTTAGAAAATAATGCCAGCAACACGTGACAAAGAAGTTGGGAAAAGTGGCAATAAATACTGATAAAGTTGAGGAATGCTCATCAAACACTTATTTGGAACAGCCCACAGGTGTGCAGGCTAATTGGGAACAGGTGGGTGCCATGATTGGGTATAAAAACAGCTTCCCAAAAAATGCTCAGTCTTTCACAAGAAAGGATGGGGCGAGGTACACCCCTTTGTCCACAACTGCGTGAGCAAATAGTCAAACAGTTTAAGAACAAACTTTCTCAAAGTGCAATTGCAAGAAATTTAGGGATTTCAACATCTACGATCCATAATATCATCAAAAGGTTCAGAGAATCTGGAGAAATCACTCCACGTAAGCGGCATGGCCGGAAAACAACATTGAATGAACGTGACTTTCAATTTTTCAGACGGCACCGTATCAAAAACTGACATCAATCTCTAAAGGATATCACCACATGGGCTCAGGAACACTTCAGAAAACCACTGTCACTAAATACAGTTGGTCGCTACATCTGTAAGTGCAAGTTAAAGCTCTACTATGCAAAGGGAAAGCCATTTATCAACAACATCCAGAAACACCGCCGGCTTCTCTGGGCCCAAGATCATCTAAGATGGACTGATGCAAAGTGGAAAAGTGTTCTGTGGTCTGACGAGTCCACATTTCAAATTGTTGTTGGAAATATTCAACATTGTGTCATCCGGACCAAAGGTGAAGCGAACCATCCAGACTGTTATCGACGCAAAGTTCAAAAGCCAGCATGTGTGATGGTATGGGGGTGCATTAGTGCCCAAGGCATGGGTAACTTACACCTCTGTGAAGGCACCATTAATGCTGAAAGGTACATACATGTTTTGGAATAACATATGCTGCCATCTAAGCGCTTTCTTTTTCATGGAAGCCCCTGCTTATTTCAGCAAGACAATGCCAAGCCACATTCAGCAAGTGTTACAACAGCGTGGTTTCGTGAAAAAAAGAGTGCAGGTACTTTCCTGGTCTGCCTGCAGTCCAGACCTGTCTCCCATTAAAAATGTGTGGCTCATTATGAAGCGTAAAATACGACAGCGGAGACCTCGGACTGTTGAACGACTGAAGCTCTACATAAAACAAGAATGGGAAAGAATTCCACTTTCAAAGCTTCAACAATTAGTTCCTTCAGTTCCCAAACGTTTATGGAGTGTTGTTAAAAGAAAAGGTGATGTAACACAGTGGTGAACATGCCCTTTCCCAACTACCTTGGCACGTGTTGCAGCCATGAAATTCTAAGTTAATTATTTGCAAAAAATAAATAAAGTTTATGAGTTTTAACATCAAATATCTTGTCTTTGTAGCATATTCAACTGAATATGGGTTGAAAAGGATTTGCAAATCATTGTATTCCGTTTATATTTACATCTAACACAATTTCCCAACTCATATGGAAACGGGGTTTGTATGTGGAATCTAAGTGAAAGGCTATATTTGCATTATGGTCTATTTCCATCCATCCATCCATCCCTTTACTAGGGCTTGTCGATCGCTAATTAGGTCTCCAAATCATGTTGACAATAATATGGTTTATCATTTGTAGCTCAATATATGCTGAAGATGTATTTGTCAGTGCTGGAAGATGAGCATATGCAAATGATCAATATGGCAGATGTCAAAGCCCAAGTTGGATTTAGGGCAGGGCGATATATGAATATATTGGATATAGGGCGGGTTTGTCTCTGTGCGATACAGAAAATGACTATATGGTGATATTGGAGTATACATTCTTTTAGCTGCGGGCATTACACTACAGCAGGGGTCACCAACGCGGTGCCCGCGGGCACCAGGTCGCCCGTAAGGATCAGATTAGTCGCCCGCTGGCCTGTTCTAAAAATAGCTCAAATAGCAGCACTTACCAGTGAGCTGCCTCTATTTTAAAAATGTTTTATTTACTAGCGAGCTGGTCTCGCTTTGCTTGACATTTTTTAATTCTAAGAGAGACAAAATTCAAATAGATTTTGAAAATCCAAGAATATATTTTTAAGACTTCATCTTCACATTTTTAAATAAATTCATTTATTTTTTTACTTTGCTTCTTATAACTTTCAGAAAGACAATTTTAGAGAAAAAAATACAGCCTTAAAAATTATTTTAGGATTTTTAAACACATATACCTTTTTACCTTTTAATTTCCTTCCTCTTCTTTCCTGACAATTTAAATTAATGTTCAAGTAAATTTATGTTTTCATTGTAAAGAATAATAAATACATTTAAATTTAATTCTTCATTTTAGCTTCTGTTTTTTCGATGAAGAATATTTTCGAAATAATTCTTCAAATTTATGATTAAAATTCCCCAAAAATATTCTGGCAAATCTAGAAAATCTGAAGAATTAACTTTAAATATTTTTTTAAAGTCTTTAGAATTTATTTTAATTTTTTTGTCCTGGAAAATCTAGAAGAAATAATGATTTGTCTTTGTTAGAAATATATCTTGGTCCAATTTGTTATATATTCTAACAAAGTGCAGATTTTAACCTACTTAAAACATGTTATCAAAATTCTAAATGAATCTTAATCAGAAAAAATGACTAATAATGTTCCAAAAATTCTTTTTTTAATTTTTTCAAAAAGATTTGAATTAGCCAGTTTTTCTCTTCTGTTTTTCGGTAGAATTTTGAATTTGAAAGAGTCGAAATTGAAGATAAACTATGTTTCAAAATGTAACTTTCATTTTTTTCGTGTTTTTTCCTCTTTTAAACTGTTTTTTTCATTATTTATTCTCTACAAAAAACCTTCCGTAAAAGGAAAAAAAAATGTACGACGGAATGACAGACAGAAATACCCATTTTTCTTTATATTTATCTGTTTCTATATATATTTATTGTGAGGAATCATTAAGATGATCAGTGTTTCCACAAAGATAAATATCATTAATCATTAATAACATAGAGTTAAAGGTAAATTGAGCAAATTGGCTATTTGTGGTCATTTATTTAAGTGTGTATCAAACTGGTAGCCCTTCGCATTAATCAGTACCCAAGAATAGCTCTTGGTTTCACTGGAGTGGCGAGCGGGCCGTCTGATACGGACTTGGACAAAGTAGGGAAACGGTCGGCGGGCGTCTCACCTGGTTGTCGTGGTGCGGGCAGTAGCTGATGTGATCCTGGAAGAGGGTCAGCAGTGTAAAGTTGTTCTGCAGGGACTGAGCGAGCGCCACCGACTGGCCGGGGTTGCTGTTGACCCGGCTCAGGTGGAGGTTCTCTCCTAGCCTCTCCATGAAGTGGTCCTTGGTCAGCCTGACCCGCTGGTGGGCACGCACACAGTTGTCGCACAGGTACTCCTGGCAGTCCAGGCAGTGGGAGGTGGCCAGGTTCTCCTCGTCGCAGGAGCTGCACTGAGGCTCTCCCATGAGGTGAGGGTGCAGGAGGCCTCCGGGGGTGTGATGGAAGCCAGAGGAGCCCAAGCCCACATTATGGTGGTGGCCGTTCTTGTTCTGGACCTGCTCCTCCGTGTTCACCACCACGTCCAACAGGTTGCTGAAGAGGAAGTTGGAGGAAGGCAGGGAGTCCACCCCGGCCTCGGAGATGGACACCTTCTGGTCGCAGGTGGGGCAGCGCAGCTTGAGGGGGTCGCCGGGGCAACGCTGGCCCTCCAGGCACTGCCTGCAGAAGACGTGGAGGCAGGGCAGGACGTGGAGTCTCCTGCTGGTCTGGCTGGAGGAGGAGGTGTGCGAGGAGGAGGAGGAGGAGGAGGTGGAGGAGCTGGAGGAAATGGGAGCGGAGGAGCCGCACAGCTCCTTGCAGAGGGGACACGTCTGCAGGTCCGAGTCTGGGAAGGAAGCCATCTGCGGCGTCAGCACAAACACCTGACAGCCGAGCTGGACATCTGGACACACGTCCGGCTGATGCTTGGAGGTATCTGCAGGGTCAGGTGGACATCTGGACACACCTGTGTGGAGGCCACTTGCTTGGGAGTATCTGTAGCGTCAGGTGGACATCTGGACACACCTGTGCGGAGGTATCTGCTGCGTCAGGTGGACATCTGGACACACCTGTGCTGAGGCCACTTGCTTGGAGGTATCGTCAGTGTCAGGTGGACATCTGGACAGACCTGTGTGGAGACCGCTTGCTTGGAGGTATCTTTAGTGTCAGGTGGATATCTGGACACACCTGTGTGGAGACCGCTTGCTTGGAGGTATCTGCAGCATCAGGTGGACGTCTGGACACACCTGTGCGGAGGTATCTGCTGCGTCAGGTGGACATCTGGACACACCTGTGCGGAGGCCACTTGCTTGGAGGTATCTTTAGTGTCAGGTGGATATCTGGACACACCTGTGTGGAGGCCACTTGCTTGGAGGTATCTGCAGCGTCAGGTGGATGTCTGGACACACCTGTGTGGAGGTATCTGCAGCGTCAGGAGGACATCTGGATACACCTTTGTGGAGACCGCTTGCTTAGAGGTATCTGCAGCATCAGGTGGACATCTGGACACACCTGTGCGGAGACCACTTGCTTGGAGGTATCTTTAGTGTCAGGTGGATGTCTGGACACACCTGTGTGGAGGCCACTTGCTTGGAGGTTTCTACAGCGTCAGCTGCACGTCTGGACACACCTGTGTGGAGGTATCTGCAGCGTCAGGTGGACATCTGGACACACCTGTGTGGAGGCCACTTGCTTGGAGGTATCTACAGCAACAATCCACCTGTGTGGAGGCCAATTGCTTGGAGGTATCTACAGCGTCAGCTGGACGTCTGGACACACCTGTGTGGAGGTATCTGCAGCGTCAGGTGGACGTCCGGACACACCTTTGTGGAGGCCACTTGCTTGGAGGTATCTGCAGCGTCAAGTGGACTTCTGGACACACCTGCGTGGAGGTATCTGCAGTGTCAGGTGGACATCTGGACACACCTGTGTGGAGGTATCTGCAGCGTCAAGTGGACTTCTGGACACACCTGCGTGGAGGTATCTGCAGTGTCAGGTGGACATCTGGACACACCTGTGTGGAGGCCACTTGCTTGGAGGTATCTACAGCGTCAGGTGGACGTCTGGACACACCTGTGTGGAGGCCACTTGCTTGGAGGTATCTACAGCGTCAGGTGGACGTCTGGACACACCTGTGTGGAGGCCACTTGCTTGGAGGTATCTGCAGCGTCAGGTGGATGTCTGGACACACCTGTGTGGAGGCCACTTGCTTGGAGGTATCTGCAGCGTCAGGTGGATGTCTGGACACACCTGTGTGGAGGTATCTGCAGCGTCAGGTGGACATCTGGACACACCTTTGTGGATCCCACTTGCTTGTAGGTATCTGCAGCGTCAGGTGGACGTCCGGACACACCTGTGTGGAGGTATCTGCAGCGTCAGGTGGACATCTGTTCACACCTTTGTGGATCCCACTTGCTTGTAGGTATCTGCAGTGTCAGCTGGACACACCTGTGTGGAGGTATCTGCAACGTCAGGTGGACGTCCGGACACACCTGTGTGAAGGTATTTGCAGCGTCAGCATAAACACCTTCCGGCGGACACCTGGACACACCTGTGTGGAGGCCACTTGCTTGGAGGTATCTGCAGTGTCAGCACAAACACCTTCCGGTGGAAGTAGATGTCACTTGCTTGAGGTAGATTGATGATTTGTACATAAGTCCTGATGAGCCAGCAGGGAAAATGGAGGCAGTCATAAAAAGAGTCGGTGGAGGGGGTCGCTCTCCAACTTCTCCTCCCCCAACATGAGCAGCACACAGCAGCTAAATGTTCCTCGTCGCCCCGCTGCCAGGGGCGAAGCTGGGACCCCAGTGGCGGTCAATAGTGCATCCAAGCCGGCATAGCTTGGTAGACAGACGAGCGTCCACCTGGTGCGAGGCAGCCCTCGGAGCTCTCGGAGCCCCACTCGCCTGCTTCCTGTCGGCCAGCAGGAATTCCACGAGCACCGTCCTAAGAAGGCGTGGGACGTGGGGGGGGAAAAGTCGGTGGTCTCCGATGATGTCCGAGTCCACACGCGGCTTGAAGTTGTCGTCAGTCCGCCATGAAGACACGTTCACTCGCTCACTCAGCCCCGATGACTGGCTGAGGGGGGAGGGGGCGGGGGGAGGGGGAGGAATGGATTCACTTCCGCTGCAGAGACAGGGAGGGGGAGGGTGGTTGTGCGCAGGCGTACAACAGCGCCAGCTTTAAATGGCTTTCAGTAAACCAGGGGTGTCCAAACTTTTTCCACAGAGGGCCGCACACGGAAGAATTTAAGCACGCGGAGGCCGTTTTGATATTTTTCATTTTCAAACCATAACAAAATATATGGATTTTTTTTTTCATCCTTAGGGTTCCTTGGCAGTATAGAGGGTCTCAGTCACTAAAATGTTAAAAATAAGTCAAATTATTATTTATTTAATGCTTACAGTAAATCTCTATATCAACTTGAGGTTGATATAAAGTAAAACAAATAAGGTTTTATGCCTTTCCTGTCAAAGAAAACTTTGTTTTTTATAGTAAAACTGAAATATGCAGTATTTAGATGGATAAATAGAACTTTATTGATTCCTTCAGGAGAGTTCCTTTATTTAGCAATTAAAGCCCTCACAGATCAATAATGCAGGACACCATTGATTTTAATTAATATTTTTGAGTAATCACAGTGAAAAGTTAAATAAAATCCTACTAATTATATTTTTGAGATCCGAAAGGTTCCCCACTCATAAAGTGATGCATTTTTAGTAGTTTTATTTTTACTTTTAACACTTAAATTTCAAGAACAACTTCCGATATATCTGTCGATTTTAAGTTTGAACTATTATTTTGTTTGTTTTATGCTCTTTTGTCAAAACTTTGATGTTTTTATATGGCAACCACACAACATATGCAATATTTTTTCCACATAAAACATTTTAAAGTGATAATTTTTAAGGTTTTTCTGTCCTTTTATTCATTTTGAGCAACAGAAAAAAAAGAAAAAGACAAAAGGAAAAAAAACTGCCTGCATGGCAGCTTTGTGTCAACATTGCCACTTTTTTCTCATTAGATTTCACCTCATTCCACTTTTTTATTTATTTTTGCAATACTATCAATTTTGTAGTTTTTGCAGAATGTGTGGTGGGCCGGTAAACGATTAGCTGTGGGTCACAAATGGCCCCCGGGTCACACTTTGGACACCCCTGCAGTAAACTGTAGGCATTTTAAACTCCGGTACATACTGACTTTGAAATACAAACAATAAAACATAAGAACAATAAGCCACTTCTTCTCATTAAAAGTAGTCATTTGCCAGCAGCATGACGATTGACGTTGATACCAGCTGGAGCCTAAATCCGGGGAATCCAGTGTGCCCAAAATGTGGCCCCAGGGGCAATTTTTGTCAGCAAGATAGAATACACTGATAGGGAGAACTTTTTATTTACATGATAAGTCGGATGTGTCTTTACCTCCGTGGCGGAGGCTCCGCCGAACCCCTGAGGCCGACTCACCGAACCCCTAGGGTGAACCACTGCCTTAGAAAATGTTCACATGAAACACTATTACACACCTTAGACAATGTTCACATGAAACACTATTACACACCTTACACAATGTTCACATGAAACACTATTACACACCTTAGACAATGTTTACATGAAACATTATTACACACCTTACACAATGTTCACATGAAACACTATTACACACCTTAGACAATGTTCACATGAAACACTATTACACACTTTAGACAATGTTCACATGAAACACTATTACACACCTTAGACAATGTTCACATGAAACACTATTACACACCTTAGACAATGTTCACATGAAACACTATTACACACCTTAGACAATGTTCACATGAAACACTATTACACACCTTAGACAATGTTCACATGAAACACTATTACACACCTTAGACAATGTTCACATGAAACACTATTACACACCTTAGACAATGTTCACATGAAACACTATTACACACCTTAGACAATGTTCACATGAAACACTATTACACACCTTACACAATGTTCACATGAAACACTATTACACACCTTACACAATGTTCACATGAAGCACTATTACACACCTTAGACAATGTTCACATGAAACACTATTACACACCTTAGACAATGTTCACATGAAGCACTATTACACACCTTAGACAATATTCACATGAAACACTATTACACACCTTAGACAATGTTCACATGAAACACTATTACACACCTTAGACAATGTTCACATGAAACACTATTACACACCTTAGACAATGTTCACATGAAGCACTATTACACACCTTAGACAATGTTTACATGAAACATTATTACACACCTTACACAATGTTCACATGAAACACTATTACACACCTTAGACAATGTTCACATGAAACACTATTACACACTTTAGACAATGTTCACATGAAACACTATTACACACCTTAGACAATGTTCACATGAAACACTATTACACACCTTACACAATGTTCACATGAAACACTATTACACACCTTACACAATGTTCACATGAAGCACTATTACACACCTTAGACAATGTTCACATGAAGCACTATTACACACCTTAGACAATGTTCACATGAAACACTATTACACACCTTAGACAATGTTCACATGAAACACTATTACACACCTTACACAATGTTCACATGAAACACTATTACACACCTTAGACAATGTTCACATGAAACACTATTACACACCTTAGACAATGTTCACATGAAACACTATTACACACCTTAGACAATGTTCACATGAAACACTACTACATACCTTAGACAATGTTCACATGAAACACTGACACCTTAGACAATGTTCACATGAAACACTATTACACACCTTAGACAATGTTCACATGAAACACTATTACACACCTTAGACAATGTTCACATGAAACACTATTACACACCTTAGACAATGTTCACATGAAGCACTATTACACACCTTAGACAATATTCACATGAAACACTATTACACACCTTAGACAATGTTCACATGAAACACTATTACACACCTTAGACAATGTTCACATGAAACACTATTACACACCTTAGACAATGTTCACATGAAACACTATTACACACCTTAGACAATGTTCACATGAAACACTATTACACACCTTAGACAATGTTTACATGAAACACTATTACACACCTTACACAATGTTCACATGAAACACTATTACACACCTTAGACAATGTTCACATGAAACACTATTACACACCTTAGACAATGTTCTCATGAAACACTATTACACACCTTAGACAATGTTCACATGAAACACTATTACACACCTTAGACAATGTTCACATGAAACACTATTACACACCTTACACAATGTTCACATGAAACACTATTACACACCTTACACAATGTTCACATGAAGCACTATTACACACCTTAGACAATATTCACATGAAACACTATTACACACCTTAGACAATGTTCACATGAAACACTATTACACACCTTAGACAATGTTCACATGAAACACTATTACACACCTTAGACAATGTTCACATGAAACACTATTACACACCTTAGACAATGTTCACATGAAACACTATTACACACCTTAGACCATGTTCACATGAAACACTATTACACACCTTACACAATGTTCACATGAAACACTATTACACACCTTAGACAATGTTTACATGAACCACTATTACACACCTTAGACAATGTTCACATGAAACACTATTACACACCTTAGACAATGTTCACATGAAACACTATTACACACCTTAGACAATGTTCACATGAAACACTATTACACACCTTAGACAATGTTCACATGAAACACTATTACACACCTTAGACAATGTTCACATGAAACACTATTACACACCTTACACAATGTTCACATGAAACACTATTACACACCTTACACAATGTTCACATGAAGCACTATTACACACCTTAGACAATGTTCACATGAAACACTATTACACACCTTAGACAATGTTCACATGAAACACTATTACACACCTTACAGAATGTTCACATGAAGCACTATTACACACCTTAGACAATGTTCACATGAAACACTATTACACACCTTAGACAATGTTCACATGAAGCACTATTACACACCTTAGACTATGTTCACATGAAACACTGACACCTTAGACAATGTTCACATGAAACACTATTACACACCTTAGACAATGTTCACATGAAACACTGACATCTTAGACAATGTTCACATGAAACACTATTACACACCTTAGACAATGTTCACATGAAACACTATTACACACCTTACACTATGTTCACATGAAACACTATTACACACCTTACACAATGTTCACATGAAACACTATTACACACCTTAGACAATGTTCACATGAAGCACTATTACACACCTTAGACAATGTTCACATGAAACACTATTACACACCTTAGACAATGTTCACATGAAACACTATTACACACCTTAGACAATGTTCACATGAAACACTATTACACACCTTAGACAATGTTCACATGAAACACTATTACACACCTTAGACAATGTTCACATGAAACACTATTACACACCTTAGACAATGTTCACATGAAACACTATTACACACCTTAGACAATGTTCACATGAAACACTATTACACACCTTAGACAATGTTCACATGAAACACTATTACACACCTTAGACAATGTTCACATGAAACACTACTACACACCTTAAACAATGTTCACATGAAACACTATTACACACCTTAGACAATGTTCACATGAAACATTATTAGATAATGTTAAGGGTGTACCCCGCCTACCGCCCGAATGTAGCTGAGATAGGCTCCATCACCCCCCACGGCCCCAAAAAGCAGTAGAAAATTGATGGAGGGGAGATGAAACAGTATTAGACATTTTAGACAATTTTTAAGATGAACCAATATTAGACACATCCTGGTCTTGTGAAGGCCTACCTTGACTTATATTACATATTTACATTGATATATATATATTTTTTATTTCAAATATGCAAACAGACAAAAGCAAGTCTGATCCAATACAGTGATGTAGCCTTGACAGCAGTTATAACAAAATGAAAACAATGGAGAATAAATAACGAAAACAAATGAGCATTGGACTTGCTTTTTTTGTTTTTGTTATTACATATTTGAAAAGGAGTGAGAAGAAGATTACTGTATTTTCCGCACTATAAGGTGCACCTTCAATGAATGGCCTATTTTAAAACGTTGTTCATATATAAGGCGCATAGAATAGATGCTACAGTAGAAGCTGGGGTTATGTTCTGCATCCTTTAGATGGAGCTGCGCTAAAAGGAATGTCAATAAAACAGTCAGGTCAGTCAAACTTCATTAATAGATTACAAACCAGAATTCTGACAACTCTGGTCACTCCCAAAATGAATAAACAGCTGTTTTATTATTTTCCCCGGTTCAAAAAACACGTAAAAAACAGTCTGATACTGTTACGGTAAATCACACGTTAGTGCAATCACAATATAGTAACACTGGAAATAGTACAAAGCAAGAATATATCAATAACTCAACGTTGCTCAAACGATAATGTCACACAACACACAAAATAAACATGTAAAGCTATCCCAGCATGCACCGCGTGCTTCTTCTTCTACGAGGGAAAATAAGGTCGGCGGCTGCTTACCGTAGTTGAAAGACCTCCATCCATCCATTTCTACCGCTTATTGTGGCTGTATATTTTGGTCCGTATATAAGGCGCACCGGATTATAAGGCGCACTGTCAGCTTTTGAGAAAAATTGAGGTTTTTAGGTGCGCCTTATAGTGCGGAAAATACGGTACATAAATGATAAATATATACATACATATGCACACCTTTACCCTTTACCACTCCTGATCAAGGAAATGGTATCATGCCACAGCAGCAGCACCACACTCTTCTGTAACACAAACAAGCCAATATCAAACCCCTACTTCATCTCTGTATCTCTGGAATACCATGGACCTATACTTCTTTTTAAACTGCTTCATGACTTGCCTTCCGGCAGCTCTCACACACACATGAATAAACAATTGTGTGTTTGGTTTGGGCTGTGGCTACAAATAATCCCAACTGAATGGGTCCTGAGAAACATTTACAGTAAAGCCTGAAGCACCGATAAAGGAAATGGAAAAGTATTGGCACACGTAATTGTGTCTTCCAATAAGAGGTGAGGTAATTGTCTATTAGACACATACATCACGGCACAGCTGGCGTCAGGCAACAACATTAATGGCTCTTTTCCTCCCCCAAAACAGTCTGAATCCTAAACACAAAGCAAATTAAAGCTGCAAGCAGCAATGGACGGGACCGACTTTTGCTGGTGTTTCCTGCCTTTACCCAGACAACATATCTTTATCTGCACATTACCTACCTTCTCTGTATCCTGGAGTCAAACTGGTGGCTCCTTCTTTCACCCAGTCAACATATCTTTACCCGCACAGTACCTACCTTCTCTGCATTGTGTGGTCACGCCGGTGCTTCCTGATTTTAAGCGGCCAACTTGAGACGGCAGTAGCATCAGCGCAGCGGTTCTCTGAAGGCTCGTAAAATCAAAACCGGAGCAGTTAGAAAAACTCTTTCGTCAACTTTTAATCAGAAGGGTTCAATCTCTCTCCTGTGGTAGTTTGAATCCGACACAACAAACGCGCTCAGAGGAGATAATGTTTGAAAAAAGGTGACAGGTTTTACAAAACTTTTTTTTTGAAGGGGTTTTTGCCAACTTCCTGTTGATTTTTGCTGAAGGATGTCAATGGATGAAATGTAGGTCTAAGTGAGACCTACATAGAGGTATTTGTTTCATGTCTTTATGACATTCCTACCGGAACTTACAAGCAGTTTTGTCTGTTTTCTTCACAAGAGCAGTTTTGTCAGTGTTTTATTCCTAGGGGGCGCCAGAGCGCAATTTTTAATTTTTTTAAAATTTTTTTTATTTTTATTAGATCGCAATTTTTATCAGTCTTGATGTGTGTGTCGAGTTTGGAAGCATTTTAAGGTGGTCAAATTACAGCTCAAAGAGGCAGAAATGACATTTTTTAGGAAAGTTTTGTTTTGAAGGGGTTTTTGCCAACTTCCTGTTGATTTTTGCTAAAGGATGTAAGTGAATGAAATGTAGGTCTTAGTCAGATCTACATAGAGGTTTTTGTTTCATGTCTACGACATTCCTAACGGAAGCTACACGCAGTTTTGTCTGTGTTTTTTCCTAGGGGGTGCTAGAGCGCAATTTTGAGTCCTGATGTGTGTGTTAAATTTGGTGAGTTTTGAAGCATGTTAAGGGGGGTCAAATTACAGCTTAAAGAGGCGGCAGTATAATAAAAATAATAAAACCTTCAAAATACAATAGGGTCCTTTGTCCCAAAGGGACATTCGGTCCCTAATGATGAAATGTTCATTAGTTTCTCAGAGTAAATATCTGTAAGAAACACAAGAGTGTTGGAAAAAAGGCCACAGACAAACGAGGTGCTTTTGTGTAGCAGAACTTTTAAAGCAGAACTTTGAATAAAAACATTATAAACAAAAATATACATGGACATAATTGAACTGCCACTAATATACAATAATTCAGTCAAACATGGACCACTCACTTAAGTCCACACCTGGTTAGCCCACGCTTGGTTATTGTGCAGCCAGCGCTGGGCCGAGGCCAGGCTGAGGGTGAAGACTTGCTCCTGGGAGGAGTTGACAGCGGTGTAGTGCAGCAGCAGTTTGGGCTGAAGCAAGCACGCAGCAGCCAGCAGGCGGCTGCCGGCCAGCAGGTAATCGCTCTCGCTCTCCTGAGTCCTGGTGGAGAAGGGACAAATCATTAAGGGTGTCAAATAAAGAAAAAACATTTTTGAATGAATTTAGATTTTTATGCGTAAATATTTTTAACTGCTTAAAAAAAAAATCCAGCCATTTTATGAAACAAAGCCATTCATGTAATATTAGAATGTATCTATTTTATGTAGTTAATCATAAAACTGGCACCCAAAGTATGAATAGAATAGAAAGTACTTAATTTAACCCCTGGGGAAATTCAGCACCACAGTTCGCTCACAATAGACAATACTAATTATCAATAAAAGACACCATATTATATATATAATATATGCAGTCCTGGGTTCAAATCCAGGCTCGGGATCTTTCTGTGTGGAGTTTGCATGTTCTCCCCGTGAATGCGTGGGTTCCCTCTGGGTACTCCGGCTTCCTCCCACTTCCAAAGACATGCACCTGGGGATAGGTTGATTGGCAACACTAAATTGGCCCTAGTGTGTGAATGTGAGTGTGAATGTTGTCTGTCTATCTGTGTTGGCCCTGCGATGAGGTGGCTACTTGTCCAGGGTGTACTCCGCCTTCCGCCCAATTGTAGCTGAGATAGGCGCCAGCGCCCACCGCGACCCCAAAAGGGAATAAGCGGTAAAAAATGGATGGATGGAATAATATATATTCTACAAACGCTGTTACCATATGAGTTGGAAAATTGTGTTAGATGTAAATATAAACAGAATACAATGATTTGCGAATCCCTTTCAACCCATATTCAGTTGAATATGCTACAAAGACAACATATTTGATGTTCAAACTGATAAACATATTTTTTGTGCAAATAATCATTAACTTTAGAATTTGATGCCAGTAACACGTGACAAAGAAGTTGGGAAAGGTGGCAATAAATACTGATAAAGTTGAGGAATGCTCATCAAACACTTATTTGGAACATCCCAAAGGTGTGCAGGCTAATTGGGAACCGGTGGGTGCCATGATTGGGTATAAAAACACCTTCCATGAAATGCTAAGTAATTCACAAACAAGGATGGGGCGAGGGTCATCACTTTGTAAGCAAATTGTCAAAACAGTTTTAGAACAACATTTCTCAACGAGCTATTGCAAAGAATTTAGTGATTTTACCATCTACGGTCCGTAAAATCATAAAAAATTTCATAGAATCTGGACAAAATCACTGCACGTAAGCGATAAAATTACAGACTTTTGATCCCTCAGGCGGTACTGCATCAAAACCCGACATCAGTGTGTAAAGGATATCACCACATGGGCTCAGGAACACTTCATAAAACCACTGTCAGTAACTACAGTTGGTCGCTACATCTGTAAGTGCAAGTTAAAACTCTGCTATGCAAAGCAAAACCCATTTATCAACAACACCAAGGAACGCCGCCGGCTTGGCTTGGCCCGAGCTGATCTAAGATGGACTGATGCAAAGTGGAAAAGTGTTCTGTGGTCTGACGAGTCCACATTTCAAATTATATTTGGAAACAGAGGACGTGGTGTCCTCCAGAACAAAGAGGAAAATAACCATTCAGATTGTTATAGGCGCAAAGTTCAAAAGCCAGCATCTGTGATGGTATGGGGGTGCATTAGTGCCCAAGGCATGGGTAACTTACGCATCTGTGAAGGCATTATTAATGCTGAATGGTCCATACAGGTTTTGGAGCAACATATGTTGTCATCCAAGCAACGTTATCATGGATGCCCCTGCTTATTTCAGCAGGACAAGTGTTACAACTGCGTGGCTTCGTACAAAAAAAAAAGAGTACGGGTACTTTCCTGGCCTGCCTGCAGTCCAGACCTGTCTCCCATGGAAAATGTGTGGCGCATTATGAAGCGTAAAATACGACAGCGGAGACCCCGGACTGTTGAACGACTGAAACTCTACATAAAGCAAGAATGTGAAAGAATTCCACTTTCAAAGCTTCAACAATTAGTTTCCTCAGTTCCCAAACGTTTATTGAGTGTTGTTAAAAGAAAAGGTGATGTAACACAGTGGTGAACATGCGCTTTCCCAACTACTTTGGCACGTGTTGCAGGCATGAAATTCTAAGTTAATTATTATTTGCAAAAAAAAAATAAAGTTTATTAGTTTGAACATCAAATATCTTGTCTTTGTAGTGCATTCAACTGAATATGGGTTGAAAATAATTTGCAAATCATTGTATTCCTTTTATATTTACATCCAACACAATGTCCCAACTCATATGGAAACGGGGTTTGTAGAATAGAAAGTACTTTATTGATCCCTGGGGGAAATCCAGCACCACAGTTCGCTCACAATAGACAACAATAATAATCAATAATATATAACATATATTATGTATATAATATTTGAATAATATGAATAAATTCTACATTTAAGTGTAGTCAAGAAGGAACATATGCATTATACAGTCTGATGGCTGTCGATATGAAGGACCTCCTGTGACGTTCCGTGTTGCATTTTGGGAGTCTGAGCCATCCACTGAACGTGCTTATTCTCTCTGCCAGGTCCGAGTGTAGTGGGTGGGAGGTGTTGTCCATAATGGCTAGGAGTTTTGCTAGACTTCTCCTCTCGGATACCACCGCCAGAGAGTCTAGCTCCACTCCCACCACGTTACTGGCCTTCTCTACCAGCTTGTCCAGTCTGTTTGTGTCCCTCGCTCTCAGCCCGCTGCCCCAGCGTACAAGAAGACGCCCGCCACCACCGACTCGTAGAACATCTTCAACATCTTTGTACAGACGTTGAAGGATCCTAGCCTCCTGAAGAAGTACAGGGGGCTCTGTCCCTTCTTGTAGAGGGCCTCAGCATGTTTTGACCCATTCAGCTTGTTGTCCATGTGTACACCGAGGTATTTATAATCCTCAACCATGCCCACATCCACCCCATTGACGGAAACAGGGGGTCGCTGAAGTACTCCTCCTCCTTCCCAGGTCCACAACCAGCTCCTTGGTCTTCGTCACATTGAGCTGGAGGTGGTTCTTTCCACACCATGTGAAAAAGTCCTCCACCAGTGTCCTGTATTCCTCATCATCACAATCCTCAATACACCCCACTATCGCAGAGTCATCAGAAAACTTCTGAAGGTGTCAGGACTCTGATTAATAGTGGAAATCGGTGGTGTAAATGGTGAAGAGGACTGTGCCCTGCGGGGCCCCGGTGTTGCTGACCAGCCTGTCAGACACTAAGTCCTGCAGTCGCACGTACTGTGGTCTGTCAGTCAGGTAATCTACAACCCAGGACACCAAGGGGGCCTCCACCTGCATCTTCTCCAACTTCACACCCAGTAGCCCAGGCCGTATGGTATTAAAAGCACTGGAGAAGTCAAAAAAACACGACCCTCACACTGCTCGCAGGCTTGTCGAGGTGGGCGTGGGCTCGGTTCAGCAGGTAGATGACTGCGTCCTCCACTCCCAGTCGGGGCTGGTAGGCGAATTGGAGTGGGGTTTGACTGTAGGGCGGAGTTGTTCCAGGACCAACCTCTCCATGGTTTTCATGATATGGGAGGTTAGTGTGGGGACTTTCTGCAGCCTAAGGCTCATGTTGAAGATGTGCTGGAGCACACCACACAGCTGTGGGGCGCAGGCTTTGAGCACCCTGGGTCTCACACGGTCAGGACCCGCGGCCCTGCCTGTGTGTAATTTATTTAGCTGTGCATTCATCTGTTCTGCAGACAGACACACTGGGGGAGGGCGGGGTCATCATTCGGAGCCACTGTGTCAAACCTGTTAAAGAACTGGTTTAGCTCATTGGCCCTGTCTTTGTCTCCGTCCACCCCCCTACACCCGACAGTTTGAGGCCGGTGATGGTCTGCATACCTCTCCAAACCGCCTTGATGTTGTTGTCCTTCAGTTTCCCTTCCAGCTTCCTCCTGTAGTTCTCCTTGGCCTCCTAAAGTTTGGTCTTCAGCAGAACCTGAACTCTTTTCACCTCCTCCCCGTTACCAGCATTGAATGCCCTCTTCTTCTCATTCAGTATGGCTTTGCTGTCTTTGGTCACCCACGGCTTGGTGTTTGGGTAGCAGGTGACTGTCTTTGATGGGACATTTGAGTCAACACAGAAGTTGATCTAGTCTGTGATGCACTCTGTGAGCCCGTCAATCTCCTCACCATGAGGCTCCATGAGCACCTGCCAGTCAGTTACCTCAAAACAGCCATGTAGTGACTTTTGGACCCCTTCTGACCACCTTCTCACAGTTTTTTTGGTCACAGGCAGTCTTTTGACCAGAGGCACATAACAGGGGTTGAGGTAAACAAGGTTGTGGTCTGACCGGCCCAGCTCTTGTAGTGCTATGGAGCTATACGCATCCTTGATGTTTGCATACAGCAGGTTTAGGATCTTATTTCCTCTGGTGTGGCAGCTAACATACTGAGTGAAGTTGGGGAGTGATTTGTCCATAGTAACATGGTTAAAATCCCCCGAGATGAGGATGAGAGCTTTCGGGTGCTGGGTTTGTAATCTGGCCATGGAGCTGTGGATGACGTTACTGGAAGCTGCAGCGTTAGCAGAGGGGGGGGATGTATACTGCCATCACGATAACATGCGGAATCTCCCTGGGCAAATAATATGGTCTGAGTCCTACAGCTAAAATTTCTATATTCCGGTCACAGTTCCTCTCTAGGTCGTCCTCAGACGAACCTTCTATCGTTGCTTCCAGTCATCCCGATTCCCCAAACATTTGGCCAGTTCCTTAGTACTCTGAGCTCCTGCATCCTTCTTGAGTATGTCCACGTATGTTAGTGTGGGACGTCCTCTTGACCGATGCCCATGTGTTGGTTCCCACAGCACCAATTTGCTGGCTGGCAGCTCCTGATGCCTTTGGCAGTGTCCTGCTAGTCTCATTCTCCTTACAGCAATCTTCTCGCTCGACCTTGGTATTCCCTTGTAGAGGATTCTGTTGGTTACGTGCGCACTCTTGTTGATGTTATGCACTGCACTTAGCATCCTGGTGTAGCAACCATCCAGAGACTTCTCCAGGGTTGGCTTCAGGGTCCAGCATTCGTTGCCATAGAGGAGAACAAACTTAACTGTCACATATAAGAAGCTGAGTTTGATTTGGCTGGGGAGGTTGGAGTTCCATACACTGGTCATGCAGTTTAGGGAGTGCCTTCCTCACTTTTAGATCTTGCTCAGTTGAGTTGACCCATGCGCCCAGGTATTTGAAGTCCTCAACTTCTTTCAGCACAGTGCCTCTTGCTGTTACCAGAGGTTGAAGTTCTGGTGGAACGTTCTAGGTCATGACCTCAGTTTTCTTGGCATTTAGTCTAAGGCCAACCTTGGCGCACTCTAGCTCTACCCTGTGTAGTAGTTATTGTGCTTGTTGACAGTGGCGCTCTTTTATTGTGATATGACCGGGATGACAATATTTCTTATTAATAAAAAAATAAAAGCCCCCCCTCCTTTCCGCTTGCCGTTGGTCCGGTCCCGGTCAGCGCGCACCTTTTCAAAGCCGTTTATAGAAACGTTACTATCCGGAACATCGTCATGCAGCCACGTCTCAGTAAAACTAATTAGGCTACACTCACAATATTCTTTCTGACTACCAGCAAGCACCGACAACTCATCCATTTTATTTGCCAGACAGCGCACGTTACCCATGACGACGGAAGGAAGATATGGTTTATATCTTCTTCTCTCCTTCCTTGCTTCAGCCCTCTTCTGTCTCGAGTGTCTTCTTTTCCCTCGACAGCCACAAGCACCTCCATAAGTCCCTTTTAGCTCCTGCGGAATCTGGTTAGTTACCGCCGGGTCCGTCAGCTGGATGCTAATAACTGGTGCCGCTAACAACTGTTCCCTGGTGTAGATGAAAGAGCCTCTGCACTGTTGTTGCCCGTCTGAGCTCAACATTAGCGTCCACATTCCAGTAAGACGAACAAAACACTTCTAAACTGCATGTTTAGATGGGCACGACTTGATAAAAAGTAAATGTAGATTAAATGTAAAAGTATGCAAAAGTAAGTCGGACACGTTTCCAGTGAGAGTTGGACTCCGCCAAGGCTGCCCTTTGTCACCGATTCTGTTTATAACTTTTATGGACAGAATTTCTAGGCGCAGTTAAGGCGTTGAGGGGTTCCGGTTTGGTGGCCGCAGGATTAGGTCTCTGCTATTTGCAGATGATGTGGTCCTGATGGCTTCATCTGGCCGGGATCTTCACCTCTCACTGGCCGAGTGTAAAGCGACCGGGATTAGAATCAGCACCTCCAAGTCCGGATCCATGGTTCTCGCCCGAAAAAGGGTGGAGTGCCATCTGTGGGTTGGGGAGGACACCGTGCCCCAAGTGGAAGAGTTCAAGTACCTCAGAGTCTTGTTCACGAGTGAGGGAAGAGTGGATCGCCAGAACGACAGGCGGATTGGTGCGGCGTCTTCAGTAATGCGGATGCTATATCGATCCGTTGTGGTGAAGAAGGAGCTGAGCCGGAAGGCAAAGCTCTCAATTTACTGGTCGGTCTACATTCCCATCCTCACCTATGGTCATGAGCTTTGGGTCATGACCGAGAGGACAAGATCACGGGTACAAGCGGCCGAAATGAGTTTCCCCCGCCGGGTGGCGGGGCTCTCCCTTAGAGATAGGGTGAGAAGCTCTGCCATCCGGGAGGAGCTCAAAGTAAAGCCACTGCTCCTCCACATGGAGAGGAGCCAGATGAGGTGATTCGGGAATCTGGTCAGGATGCCACCTGAACGCCTCCCTAGGGAGGTGATTAGGGCACGTCCAACCGGTAGGAGGCCACGGGGAAGACCAAGGACACGTTGGGAAGACTATGTCTCCAAACTGGCCTCGGGATCCCCCGGGAAGAGCTGGACAAAGTGGCTGGGGAGAGGGAAGTCTGGGCTTCTCTGCTTAGGCTGCTGCTGCCGCAACCCAACCTCGGATAAGCGGAAGAAGATGGATGGATGAGTATACAAAAGTACAAAACAAACAAAGACAAAAGACAAAGACGGAGGAAACTCCATCAGCGGCCGTCTAGATCGACGCATGCGCACTACTAAGTATGTATTGAAGAAGTACTGATGTTGAATGAAGAATGGATTATGAATAGAATAGTTGTCACCAAAAACCAAATGGAATCATGTAGTGGCCAAAGATTCCAATGATTGTGTAGAGCAGTGGTTCTCAACCTTTTTTCAGTGATGTACCCCCTGTGAACATTTATTTGATTCAAGTGCCCCCTAATCAGAGCAAAGCATTTTTGGTTGAAAAAAAGATATAAAGAAGCAAAATACAGCACTATGTCATCAGTTTCTGATGACATTCAGTGGCCTAGTGGGTAGAGTGTCCGCCCTGAGATCGGTAGGTGGTGAGTTCAGACCCCGGCTGAGTCATACCAAAGACTATAAAAATGGGACCCATTGACTTCCTGCTTGGGACTCAGCATTAAGGGTCGGAATTGGGGGTTAAATCACAATAAATGATTCCCGGGCGCGGCACTGCTGCTACCCACTGCTCCCCTCACCTCCCAAGGGGTGATCAAGGGTGATGGGTCAAATGCAGAGAATAATTTCGCCACACCTTGTGTGTGTGACAATCATTGGTACTTTACTTTAACTTTATTAAGTTGTATAACAGTGCAAAATATTGCTCATTTGTAGTGGTCTTTCTTGAACTATTTGGGAGAAAGAGATAGAAAAATAACTAAAAAACAGCACTATGTCATCAGTTTCTGATTTATTAAATTGTATAACAGTGCAAAATATTGCTCATTTGTAGTGGTCTTTCTTGAACTATTTGGGAGAAAAAGATAGAAAAATAACTAAAAACTTGTTGAAAAATAAACAGGTGATTCAGTTATAAATAAAGATTTCTACACATAGAAGTAATCATCAACTTAAAGTGCCCTCTTTGGGGATTGTAATAGAGATTCATCTGGTTTCATGAACTTAATTCTAAACATTTCGCCGCAAAAAAAAAAATCTTTAACATCAATATTTATGGAACATGTCCACAAAAAATCTAGCTGTCAACACTTAAGATTGCATTGTTGTATTTTTTTCACAGTTTATGAACTTACATTCATATTTTGTTGAAGTATTATTCAATAAATATGTTTATAAAGGATTTTTGAATTGTTGATATTTTTAGAATATTTTTTTTTTTAAATCTCACGTACCCCTTGGCATACCTTCAAGTACCCCCAGGGGTACGCGTACCCCCATTTGAGAACCACTGGTGTAGAGCTACCTCTTGAGGGTGATGCTGAGGGTGGACGGTGTGATCTCTGAGAGGGGCAGAACAGCATAGGCGTTGACGGCGATGAACATCTCATATGCGAGCGCCACCTCCTCTTCTACCAGTTGACTGGGGACCATCAGTGCCATCAACCCGGGGGGGGCGGATATGGCGGGGTAGTAGCCAGCAGTTAGAGAGTCTTTGGAGCACACAGATAGTGGGAGTGAGTCAACATTTGTACACTTCAGCCTTCCTTTTGCAGAGTTCAGACTATATGTGATTGATCGTGGCGCCACACCACGGCAAAACAATAGAAGCCACACCTTAAAAAAAAAAAAATGTAAGAAATGTAATGACTGAATGGATACACACAACCAAAAGTGAACATTGACATGTGCAAAAGCAGTAATGTATGATACAAACCCTGTATCCATTTGAGTTGGGAAATCGTGTTAGATGTAAATATCAACGGAATACAATGATTTGCAAATCCTTTTCAACCCATCTTCAAGGGAATGCACTACAAAGACAAGATATTTGATGTTCAAACTCAAACTTTATTCTTTTTTTGCATATAATAATTAACTTAGAATTTCATGGCTGCAACACGTGCTAAAGTAGTTGGGAAAGGGCATGTTCACCACTGTGTTACATCACCTTTTCTTTTAACAACACTCAATAAACGTTTGGGAACCGAGGAAACTCAATTTTGAAGCTTTGAAAGTGGAATTCTTTCGCATTCTTGTTTTATGTAGAGCTTCAGGCGTTCAACAGCCCGGGGTCCCCGCTGTCGTATTTTATGCTTCATATTACGCCACACATTTTCCATGGGAGACAGGTCTGGACTGCAGGCGGGCCAGGAATGTACCCGCACTCTTTTTTTACGAAGCCACGCTGTTGTAACACGTACTGAATGTGGCTTGTCTTTGTCTTGCTGAAATAAGCAGGGGCATCCATGAAAAAGACGGAGCTATGATGGCAGCATATGTTGTTCCAAAAGCTGTATGTACCTTTCAGCATTAATGGTGCCTTCACAGATGTGTAAGTTACCCATGCCTTGGGCACTAATGCACCCCCATACCATCACAGATGCTGGCTTTTGAACTTTGCGTCGATAACAGTCTGGATGGTTCGCTTCCCCTTTGGTCCGGATGACACGATGTCGAATATTTCCAAAAACAATTTGAAACGTGGACTCGTCAGACCACAGAACACTTTTCCACTTTGCATCAGTCCATCTTCGATGATCTCGGGCCCATAGAAGCCAGCAGCGTTTCTGGATGTTGTTGATAAATGGCTTTTGCTTTGCATAGTAGAGCTTTAACTTTCACTTACAGATGTAGAGACCAACTGTATTTAGTGACAGTGGTTTTCTGAAGTGTTCCTGAGCCCATGTAGTGATATCCTTTAGAGATTGATGGCGGTTTTTGATACGGTGCCGTCTGAAGGATCGAAGGTCACGGTCATTTAATGTTGGTTTCCGGCCATGCCGCTTACGTGGAGTGATTTCTCCAGATTCTCTGAACCTTCTGATGATATTATGGAGCATAGATGTTGAAATCCCCAAATTTCTTGCAATTGCACTTTGAGAAACGTTGTTCTTAAACTGTTTGACTATTTGCTCACGCAGTTGTGGACAAAGGGGTGTACCTCGCCCCATCCTTTCTTGTGAAAGACTGAGCATTTTTTGGGAAGCTGTTTTTATACCCAATCATGTCACCCACCTGTTCCCAATTAGCCTGCACACCTGTGGGATGTTCCAAATAAGTGTTTGATGAGCATTCCTCAACTTTATCAGTATTTATTGCCACCTTTCCCAACTTCTTTGTCATGTGTTGCTGGCATCAAATTCTAAAGTTAATGATTATTTGCACAAAAAATATGTTTATCAGTTTGAACATCAAATATGTTGTCTTTGTAGCATATTCAACTGAATATGGGTTGAAAAGGATTTGCAAATCATTGTATTCCGATTATATTTATATCTAACACAATTTTCCAACTCATATGGAAACGGGGTTTGTAAAACAAGGCGGCAGCTAAAGGTCAATCCTCGCTTTACTACACAGGAAAAAGCCGCCAGGCAAACAGCTGATTTTACTACTATAAGCTGACATGTGTGACTAAAGGATGAACAAATATACTACGGTACTAAGAATGTAATAGCCATAAACAGCTGGGGTGACCAAAGTGCAGCACAAGGGCCATCTGTGGCCCGAGGCACATTACAAAAAAACTTAAATGTAGACCAACAATCAGCCGACAATAAAGTATTGTCTTTAAAACAATAACAAAAGAAATAAAAATAAATATGTATACATAAATAAATAAATAAAATCTAGTAGACGCAGGCGTAGATCTTGCTTTGGGTTTTGGCAGCCACCAGAGATGTTGGGCTCACAAAGGTTGGTGACCACTGCTCTAAAGGCCGCTTGCTTGGTTTATAGTTCTTCCGTTGGGGGTGACTTGAGAATTGTAATCCTCTTTGGGTCCTTGACTGGATATTTACTTTTGTAAATAGTGATGACAACCACAGCATCAACATCTTTCTATATCATTCAGAAACATCAGTTTACTTTTAAATGGACATTTTACTCTGACCAGAGGAAAATACATTCATGGAGATTTTGCAGCAGTTTTGCAACACTATTGAACCATTCAGGAAATGGGACAAAAGAGAGCTTGTAACTGAAAAAGAAAAAAACATACTATCAGTAAAGAAACTGATAGTATGTTTTTATGTTGATGTGTTATTTTTAGACCTCTCAGCTTTGCGAACATATTGTACATGCCATAAAAGATATTAACGGATAATGAGGAAGTGTGTGTGAGAGAAAAAGATACAGACCCCCGAGAAAAAATGTCGGAATTGAACCGGTTAGCACACGATTGGCAATAAAAGTAAAAAACAGTGTTACTTGTGTGACCTCTTTTGGGGGTCCCCACATCTGCGATCCCCTCCAAGGTTTTTCATCTTCATCCTATTTGGTTGAGTTTTTTCTTCCCCTGATGTGGGATCTAAGCCCAGGATGTCGTTGTGGTTTGTGCAGCCCTTTGAGACACTCGTGACTTAGGGCTATATAAGTAAACTTTGAATTATTGATGCAAACAACTCTGAAAACATTTCCCATTTGGCAACTCTATCTTGTAGTAATATGTCAAAAATATACCTTCTCGCTGGCTAATAATAAACACTCTGGAACTAACAGGGTTTGAAATGTAATCATCCATGTGTTATTGGAAGCACAGTGAACTGCCGTCAAGGTTGTGGTTGGAAGAGCCAACGGAGAAGATAGTTAGCTAATTAACAAGCCGGCTGTTTCGGTGCTTCTGATCACCTCCCTGTCCTGCAAGAGGAACAGCGAGCGTTCAACAAATTTAGTATAGAACGGACATCTATTTCAATTAAAAAAGGCATGAATGATATTTTGATGTAAAAATAAATGATTACAAACGCAGATTTTTGTCTTTCTGCTGAAAATTCACATGCTTGTGATGATCAGCACAGTTACAGTATGGAAATACTGTTTACCGTATATTCCTTGAATTGCAGCCGGGGCGCTAATTAATTCAAAACCTCTTCTCACTCCGGCGTTTACCAAAGGCATGCGGTAAATTTAGGCCTGCGCTTATAAATTTGAGTGTGATGTAAGGATATCATCATGAAAAGCATGTTCAATAAAAAAAACTATATTATGGTCTTACCTTTACTTATAAATGAAGTCCATGCACAGCTCCTTCTGATCAAAAGCATCGATAACTTGTTTATAGAAGTCTTCCTTATCTTTCTTCAGTTGTAAAAGTCTCTCTGTCTCGATGGAGATCTTCTTTTATTACCTCCAGCTTCGATTGAAAGTCCAGTTTAGAAAACTGTTTTATTTTAGATATGTAATCCTTTGTGTTAAAAGTGCAAGCGAGAGGAAAAAATAAACAATCGCTGCTCACTCTTGCTGCTTGTTGTCACTTCTTCAGCAGCCGAGTAGTGGCAAGAATGATCACTAGCGCCCTCTACCACCAGGAGGCGGGAGTCATTTAATGACTCATATTTGACACACGCAGCTACGGTATAATAATAAAACACAGCTGCTTACTGTACTTTTTAGCATATTCAATAGCTTGGACCTCAAATCCTACTGAATAGCTCTTAATCTTCTTCCCTTTATGCAATTTCAAAATATTGAAATCAGCCTCCTCCATTTTGAAAATGATGACAGGTGAAGTGTCACTCGTGACGTGACGAGTTTGACCCGGCGGAAATTCTAGGCATACGCTAATTATTTTGCGAAACGAGTTTGACCCGGCGGAAATTCTAGACATGCGCTAATAAAAATATTTTGCGAAACGAGTTTGACCCGGCGTTAATCCTGAGCCGGCGGTAATGCTAGGCATGCGCTAATTATTTTGCGAAACAAGTTTGACCCGGCAGTAATTCTAGGCAGGCGCATACTATATAGCCGGCGGTAATTCAAGGATATACGGTATTTCTGAATGAAATAATCATCTGCTGTTAGCACATGCCTAACATTTCTTAAACTGAATTTAAAAGCCAAAGGCTAAATGGAAGCCATTGGATCTGTATGCGTTATAGCAGGGGTCGGGAACCTTTTTGCCTGAGAGAGCCATACAAGCCAAATATTTTCAAAAGTATTTCCGTGAGAGCCATGTATATATATTTTTTTTAAGACTGAATACAACTGAATGCGTGCATTTTTAAGTAAGACCAACATTTTTAGTATAATAAGTCTCTTATTCTTTTTAATAACATTGTTATTCTGAAGCTAACCAACAATAAATATAATACTTCATACTATTAATGCGACTTCTTGAACAGGTGCGGTAGAAACCGGCTGGATGGATTAAAATGCATGAGAATATTTTATAATTTGAACGTTATTTTTCACACTGGGATTACCAACAGAAATATTCATTACTTAACGCAGTGGTCCCCAACCTTTTTGTATCCGCGGACCGGTCAACGCTTTTTTTTTTTTTTTCTTCTTTGTCATGAAAAAGGGAGTTTTTTGTCATGAAAAAGGGAGGTTTTTGTGGTTGGCGCACTAATTGTAAGCGTATATTGTGTTTTTTATGTTGATTTAATAAAAAAATACTTTTTTTTTTATTTTTATAAAAAATTCTTCTGCGGCCCGGTACCAATTGGGCCACGGCCCGGTACCGGGCCGCCCGGTGGTTGGGGACCACTGACTTAACGTGTTAAGCAATGTCAGCTAAGATTTATCTGAGAGCCAGATGCAGTCATCAAAAGAGCCACATCTGGCTCTAGAGCCATAGGTTCCCGACCCCTGCGTTATAGTCTGATAAGTTGACTAATGGCTCAGATAGTCCATGACTAGTGGCAGATCCTCGCATTGACATTCTCGCTTCCAGAGGCCACTTGTACTTTGCATCACAGGTGTATTACTTTCTGCAATGTGTACCTCTGAGAAAGGAAAAAAGAGCAAAAGAGAGGATGGTGATTTTGAAAAGAAGAAAAATAGTGAAGGGAGAAGTCTTACGTTTGAAGACCTGGCGTGCTCGCAGCCAGTGGTTCTGCTTGGCCAGTTTTTGAATGAGCCTCTGCAGCACGGCGTAGTCCACCAGCAGCTTCTTACGGAGCATGAAGTCCACCATGTCAGATGCAACAGGAAGCACGTGTCTGTCCACGCACACTTGCAGGTGGGAGTTAAAGAGCCCGGTGTACCTGAGGACCTCAACCTGGTCTGGACAAGAAGAAAAGCAGCGAATATCTCCAAGGGTTCAGACAGCTGAGGTAAGTGGGCCTCACCACTGGGCTCTTGGATTCCGGGGAGATTGGAGAGGACCTCCAGTTTGTCCCTGTGTGAGCTCCTCTCGGCCAGATGGATGAGCACACGGCTTCTGCTCTCCAGGTGAGCGGGCGGACACGGCCAAAGGCTGGAACTCAGGAACCACTGGTTTTCTACGCTCAAGGACACAGCTTGTCAACAGGTGCTGGCGTCCAGCAAGCGGCGCCGGCAGTACCTCGGAGTGTGTTGAGCGCTCCTTCCAGGCTGCCGCTGAGCAGGAAGAGCTCTGTTGCCATGGTGATCAAAGAGCAGCGTGAGCCGCCATCTTCATTCCCAAATAAGCCTTTCAGCATGGAGTAGCTGACTTTGGAAAGGGACAGCACCTCCACCACCCTGCGACCCTGCACAGGCCAAAATAAACTAGCAACGTGCTTAGTGATAGATTTACTGACATTATTTAGTCTTTTCCAAGCCATTTTGGCTTTGGTCAATGAATGACTCAACTTCCCAGTGAGTACTTGGAGTTGCAAACAGCTTTTTGTCATGCTTTCAATTGCCGTCATACTTTGAGGTATGAGCATTTTCACAATCGTTTAAAGCAGGGGTCGGAACCTTTTTGGCTGAGAGAGCCATGAAAGCCAAATATTTTAAAATGTATTTCCGTGAGAGCCATATAATAGCTTTTAACAATGAATGTAACTAAATGCCTGCATTTTTTTTTATTAAGACCAACATTTTTAGAGTATTGTAGGTCTCCTATTCTTTCTAATAACATTGTTATTCTGAAACTGACCAATAATAAATCAAATACTTTTTATCATGAATGCGACTTCTTGAACAGGTGCGGTAGAAAGCGGATATTTTGACAACGTGATTACCAGCGTAATTATGTAGGTAGGTAAGTATTGCTATTGCCCAAGTACAACACAACTTTGTTGATTGACTAATTGATTTAATTAGACAAACAAACAGTGTTTAGGGTCACAGAACAGCTATGGGGAGAAAAAAAAAACTCCAGAGCAAAGTATATATATAACAGGGGTGCCCATTACGTTGATCGCGAGCTACCAGTCGACCGCGGGGGGTGTGTCAGTCGATCTCGAGCCAGGCTTTTAAAAAAAAGAGACCTAAAAATTAGTGATCATCAATCTTCACCAAGACGTCACTTAAATTACATTCACGGTACCGGAGGGTCTTGTGAGATGACGCTGGCTGCTTCAAGATCATTATTATTAAAATATGACCAAGAGGAAGGCGAGAAACACTTTTTATTTCAACAGACTCTCGCGCCGTACCTTCCGTCAACAAAGCGATCCCTCAGATAGCAGGCGTGCACATCACTTGTGCACGCCAGCTTTCTGAGGGATCGCTTGTGCACGGCAGTTTTCCGAGACTCTGTATTTTGTTAGTGCAGGCAGCATGAAGCAGGGCTTTTATTGTGAAGATAGGAAATGTGCAGTCGGCCTTTAGAGTTTTGACGGAAGGGACGGCGCGAAAGTCTATTGAAATAAAAAGTGTTTCTCGCCTTCCTCTCTGTCATTTTTTCATAATAATGAACTGGCAGCAGCCAGCGTCATCTCACAAGACCCTCGGGTGCCGTGAATGTCAATCAAACAAGTTACGGAATTTGCCGCCAATGTTTTTCTTGTAAAGTGTATGGAAGCTGGATGAATTAGATGCCAAAAACCAACCACTTTCATGTGGTATTGTACAGAAAGGACAACTTTTTTTCTCCTCCATTTGAAAATGTGGGCGTTATCATCATTACTGTCTGATTCCAATCAATGCAAGTCATCAGAATCAGGTAATACACCAACTTATATTCTTGTCTTCGTGAAAGAAAGACATCTATATGTGTTACACATGCTTGTATTATCATTAAACACATTTAACTTGTTTACAAAAATGTCTTTTTCATAAATAGATAAATATAAATGATATATATAAATGAGGTAGATCCCCTTGAGTTGGTCAATTGAAAAGTAGCTCGCCTGCAGAAAAAGTGTGGGCACCCCTGATATATATGTATCACAACATACATCTCCAGACTTGCAACAGAGGGGAGGGAGTGGGGGGCTATGGTGGCGGGCTGCAGCTCTTCAGACACTGCCCAGTTGTCCATCACCCCTAAGGGATTCGCGTCAAGGGCGTTGGATGAATTATTCATTACTTATCGTGTTAAGCAATGTCAGCTAAGATTTATCTTGAGAGCCAGATGCAGTCATCAAAAGAGCCACATCTGGCTCTAGAGCCATAGGTTCCCTACCCCTGGTTTAAAGGAATTATTGGAACAATAAAGATATAATGTATTGTTTCCTGGTTCTTTTTGATTAGGCAGTTGACGTGTGTGTTTACACGGCATCCTACTCTCCAACCACCACAACTGAGAGCGGATGTATGATTATTTGATTTGAAAAACAATTATTCTATGACTTAAAGGCCTACTGAAAGCCACTACTAGCGACCACGCAGTCTGATATTTTATATATCAATGATGAACTATTAACATTGCAACACATGCCAATACAGCCAAGTTAGTTTACCAAATTGCAATTTGAAATTTTGCGCGAAGTATCCCGTTGAAAACGTCGCGTGACATCACAGATTGTAGCGGACATTTTGATCCAGCATCGATCCCAGTTATAAGTCGTCTGCTTAATCGCATAATTCCACAGTATTCTGGACATTGTGTTACTGTATCTTTTGCAACTTGTTCAATTAATAGAGACGTCAAAGAAGAAAGATGTAGATGGGAAGCGGTGTATTGCGGCCGCCTTTAGCAACACAAACAAAGCCGGTGTTTCCTTGTTTACATTCCCGAAAGCTGACGGTGAAGCTTTACTATTGAACAGAGCGGTCAAGCGAACATCGTTCCCTACCACATGTCAACCGGCAGGTTTCGGTGAGAAAATGGTGGCAATAAGTCGGCTCTTACCGTGGACATGAGCGGAGAGTTTGCGTCGTTCTTCCTGCGGCTGGACTCTCTTGCCTCCTCCCACCGCCTGCCCCTGACCGTCGGATAGTTACACCGTGGAGGAGGGGGAAAAAAAAAAATCTCAGCCCGGCTGCCTTGCCTCGTCGAGAAACGTGGCTTACAACGGAGACACTGGCGGTCACCACACCCGTGGCCACACCCCTCCAACTTTCAGGTACAACCATATAATCTCACTAAAACACTAGTAACACAACAAACAGATAAGTGATTTTCCAGAATTATCCTAGTAAATGTGTCTAATAACATCTGAATCGCTCCCACTGCCCTCGTCTTTTTTTTCTAATCCTTCACTCTCACTTTCCTCATCCACAAATCTTTCATCCTCACTCAAATTAATGGGGAAATTGTCACTTTCTCGGTCCGAATCGCTCTCGCTGCTGGTGGCCATGATTGTAAACAATGTTCAGATGTGAGGAGCTCCACAACCCGTGACGTCACGCGCACATCGTCTGCTACTTCCGGTACAGGCAAGGCTTTTTTATTAGCGACCAAAAGTTGCAAACTTTATCGTCGATGTTCTGTACTAAATCCTTTCAGCAAAAATATGGCAATATGGCGAAATGATTAAGTATGACACATACAATGAGCCTGCTATCCCCGTTTGAATAAGAAAATCTCATTTCAGAAGGCCTTTAATATCTCCATTTTTTCCTCATTGTAATTTTCTGCAAAGCCCTGTATGTTAACTGTACTATAATAATAAACTTGCCTTGCCTACAAATAAAATTTTTCATTCCACATTCATTCGAATGTAATCCAACAATACCAAAGTTTGAAAATGCTGCCAATTTGACCATTTTATATTTGTCCTCCAGATGGCGCTACTCGTTCCCATTCAAAGCATGGAGCAACATTTTTTCTACTCTTACCGTTTTATGCATGGGGGGGCCTTGTTACTGAAATGGTGAGTGTATTTTTATTGTTTGGTATGCGGTTGATGTAAAATTACATACATCCGTCTTTCATGAGCTGAACTGAAAGAAAGATCTCAAAGTGAGTCGTTTCTAGGAGCTGGAGTGATCTGTGTCAGTGAGCAACATGTTGACACAGCATGTGCAGTTTCAGCACTGAACACAGATGTTGCGTGCAAGGGAGTAGGTTTGATTTTAAGATTGGTGGGGACACAAAAGTGCTCCAAGGCAGCACTCTGAAAGTTTACTTTTATTTTTTTTTACATAAGCAATCATAATTTCACGTCATGCAGATGTTATAGGGTAAAGTAACTAAAATGAAAGCAAAGGAGACAACTTGGAAGAGTTCTCATCTTTACTCTTTAGTGTAGAGCTGTAGTGCAACTGTGCATCATACTGTCAATGAACATAGCCTACTGTCCATCAACAACATCAGAAATACATTCATGCAATACAACATTGTAAATAAACATAAATGAACTGTAATAATCGTTTCCCCAACTTGTGTTTAAATCACTCACAATTTTTCCCTTCATCTACTTCTGTCTATTGCTGCTTTTGTACTGTAAATATGTTACATGAAACTAAAAAAAAAAAAAAACGGAAAGGTGAAATCCAGCGATCTGATTGGCTGTTAACCGTGGTTTAAATAATGAGCACGGCTACTATTCTAAAGCCTGATCACAACGTAGGCTATCACTCCGCCTCAGGCGCGCATGACTGGTATGAATGGAAGTTGTTGTCATGTATCCATGACAACGGACTGCTGCAGTTCGTAGAAAAAGACAGCTGATGTTTTTACGATGTTAAAAAACGGACTAAAGTAGTTGAATTCACATGTTTAAGGTTAACTTTCACCTATGGGGAGGGTTAAAAATGGTAGAGGGGACTGAGTATTGACTTTCACCTGGAAAAAATCGGAGGAAAAGACGAGATGCAGTGCTAATGTCTGGATAGGTGGGACTGTTTTTTCCACAGCGAGGACAGCCAATCACACGTAAGTTAGCATGAACGCGGCAACCAATCAGGGAGCGATATTTAGGTTAGAGGCGGGACTTCTAGCAGAGGCCGACATTTAACCCTTTCTGTGCCATAATCATTGACTAAACATTACGGGCAGCGCTTGTATGGATAGTGACTACACAGTAGCGGGTGTCCCTAGCGTCCCTACCCAATTCTACGCCCTTGGTTGCGTGTACTCAGCGTTACTTGAAGGTTTATGTCTCTACCGTAGACACACACAGCTGCAATAATTGCTTTGCATGAAAGAATCTCTGCACCAACTGTCAAAGCGTCTCAGGGAAGCTCATCTTCCTCACCTTGACTGCAGTTTGTAGTCGTAACCCACTTGAGCGGCGTGGGACATTTTAAAGAGGTGTTTTAGTGTTGATGGATGAGCAGTTTGCTTGTCGTATGAACAAGTGTTTTTTACAAATACAATCAACTAGTGGTGTAACGGTACACAAAAATTTCGGTGCGATATGTACCTCGGTTTAGAGGTCACGGTTCGGTTCATTTTCGGTACAGTAAGAAAACAACAAAATATAATTATTTTGGTTATTTATTTACCATATTTGCAAAATCTTCCACCAAAAATATTTTTCCTGGTGTGAAGTAATGGGAACCTTGGATAGGCCAATAATTCATAATAACATTGATTTTGATTCAATATTATGTTTTGAGCAATGACAGTTTGAAAGGAAAAAAACAGCTTGGTTTTATTAGTCAACATTGCAACTAGGGCTGGCCGATATAACGATATATATATATCGCAGGTTTATCACCATCCATCCATTTTCTACCGCTTATTCCCTTTTTGGGGTCGCTGGCGCCTATCTCAGCTACAATCGGGCGGAAGGCGGGGTACACCCTGGACAAGTCGCCACCTCATCGCAGGGCCAACACAGATAGACAGACAACATTCACACTCACATTCACCCCCTAGGGCCAATTTAGTGTTGCCAATCAACCTATCCCCAGGTGCATGTCTTTGGAGGTGGGAGGAAGCCGGAGTACCCGGAGGGAACCCACGCAGTCACGGGGAGAACATGCAAACTCCACACAGAAAGATCCCGAGCCTGGATTTGAACCAAGGACTGCAGGACCTTCGTATTGTGAGGCAGACGCACTAACCCCTCTGCCACCGTGAAGCCCAGTAAGAAAACAACAAAATATTTGGGGTTATTTAATTACCATATTTGCAAAATCTTCCACCAAAAATATTTTTCCTGGTGGAATATTTGATGTGAAGTAATGGGAACCTTGGATAGGTCAATAATTCATAATAACATTGATTTTGATTCAATATTATGTTTTGAGCAATGACAGTTTGAAAGGAAAAAAAAAACAGCTTAGTTTTATTAGTCAACATTGCAACTAGGGCTGGCCGATATATCGATATATATATATCTCGCAGGTTTATCTCTGTGCGATATAAAAAATGACTATATCGTAATATTCGATTATATGTTCTCACACGTTGCTTTAAGCTGCGTGCATTACATTACTGGCGTGTCTCACTCCTTCTCACAGAGACGTAAAACAAGCCCGCCTTCTTACATACGTCACATACTCTCGCGAGTCTAGCGTCATACCTCTCGCCGATCAGAGAGAGAGAGCTGGTGCGAACTTATCACAAATGGAGGAAGAACAATAAATGCCCAACATAAAAAGCTGGGGGTCCATCATTTGGCGGTGGTTTGGCTCCAAGTGGGAAGATATTCAGCAGACAACAGCAATATGCTGTTCAATGTATATACTATGATGATTAACCTGTGTGATGACTGTATTATGCTGATAATATATATTTGTACCATGAATTGATTAACGTGGAGCCGGACTTAAACTAGTTGAAAAACGTATTCGGGTGTTACCATTTAGTGCTCAATTGTACAGAATATGTACTGAACTGTGCAATCTACTAATAAAAGTATCAATCAGTCAATGCAAAGTATGCAGCAGAAGTGTTACTAAACAAAGGTAACAACACTATTAATTTGTTCTTTCATTTAAAAAGTCACCTGTGAGAGAATAAAGAGTATTTAATGAAAACAGTTTTGGTCAATTGACTTAGTTGTGATTTCCCTCTCTGCATGAAAGTTAAAAGTAGCATATATTAATGCAGTATGAAGAAAAATGTTTTAATGTAGACACCTAGAATCATCATACTGCTGTGATTATATGCATCAAGTGTTCATTCAAGGCCAAGGCAAAATATCGTAATATATATCGTATATCGCAATATGGCATAAAAATATTGAGATATTAATAAAAGCCAATATCGCCCAACCCTAATTGCAACTTTTTCTAAATTACATTTAAGCTTCAAGCTTTTTTGTTTCCCTTCTGTTGTGTTTTTGTTTATTTTAATAGTATTTTTAGAACTCTACAAGCCCCTAAAGCTGACCAACATGCCGGACTGTAGTCAGTGGGAAGTGTGTCTTAATGAAATTAAACAATGGATGTCCGCTATTTTTTTGCAACTTAACGCCAAGAAAACGGAAATGCTGATTATCGGTCCTGCTAGACACCGACCTTTATTTAATAATACAACTTTAACATTTGACAACCAAATAATAAAACAAGGTGACTCGGTAAAAAATCTGGGTATTATCTTCGACCCAACTCTCTCCTTTGAGTCACACATTAAAAGCGTTACTAAAACGGCCTTCTTTCATCTCCGTAATATCGCTAAAATTCGCTCCATTTTGTCCACTAAAGACGCCGAGATAATTATCCATGCGTTTGTTATGTCTCGTCTCGATTACTGTAACGTATCATTTTCGGGTCTCCCCATGTCTAGCATTAAAAGATTACAGTTCGTACAAAATGCGGCTGCTAGACTTTTGACAAGAACAAGAAAGTTTGATCACATTACGCCTGTACTGGCTCACCTGCACTGGCTTCCTGTGCACTTAAGATGTGACTTTAAGGTTTTACTACTTACTTATAAAATACTACACGGTCTAGCTCCATCCTATCTTGCCGATTGTATTGTACCATATGTCCCGGCAAGAAATCTGCGTTCAAAAGACTCCGGCTTATTAGTGATTCCTAGAGCCCAAAAAAAGTCTGCGGGCTATAGAGCGTTTTCCGTTCAGGCTCCAGTACTCTGGAATGCCCTCCCGGTAACAGTTCGAGATGCTACCTCAGTAGAAGCATTTAAGTCTCACCTTAAAACTCATCTGTATACTCTAGCCTTTAAATAGACCACCTTTTTAGACCAGTTGATCTGCCGCTTCTTTTCTTTTTTCTCCTATGTCCCCCCCTCCTTTGTGGAGGGGGTCCGGTCCGATGACCATGGATGAAGTACTGGCTGTCCAGAGTCGAGACCCAGGATGGACCGCTCGCCTGTGTATCGGTTGGGGACATCTCTACGCTGCTGATCCGCCTCCGCTTGGGATGGTTTCCTGTGGACGGGACTCTCGCTGCTGTCTTGGATCCGCTTTGAACTGAACTCTCGCGGCTGTGTTGGAGCCACTATGGATTGAACTTTCACAGTATCATGTTAGACCCGCTCGACATCCATTGCTTTCGGTCCCCTAGAGGGGGGGGGGGGGGTGATGCCCACATCTGAGGTCCTCTCCAAGGTTTCTCATAGTCAGCATTGTCACTGGCGTCCCACTGGATGTGATTTCTCCCTGCCCACTGGGTGTGAGTTTTCCTTGCCCTTTTGTGGGTTCTTCCGAGGATGTTGTAGTCGTAATGATTTGTGCAGTCCTTTGAGACATTTGTGATTTGGGGCTATATAAATAAACATTGATTGATTGATTGAATGTGCCGTGGGCCTTTAAAACATTAGCTGTGGGCCGCAAATGGCCTCCGGGGCACAATTTTGACACCCCTGCTATAGATAACAAAAAATTAAATCTGATAAATCTATGGATAAAAAGCAGAACCTGGCGACGCATGCGTGTTTATCATAACTCTCTCGCTCTCTGCCCCTCCCTCACAATGCTGCTGTTGCGCGCACAATGTCTTTCGTTTTTAACCCCTTCTTAACCCTGAACGTACATTGAAAATACACGCAACCCTAACTCAAAATGCAGGACATTTGAGGCATTTAAGAAACTCTGCCCTGACAGCTCCACTAAAGAGGACATGTCCGGTGAAAAGAGGACGTAAAGTCAGTCAATCCTAGCCCGGTCGCTCCTAGCATGCTAGCAAAAGAGGACATGTCCGGTGCTAGCAGCGACCGGGCTAGGATAAACTGACCTTACGTCCTCATTTCACCGGACATGTCCTCTTTTGCGGAGCTGTCAGGGCAGAGTTTCTGAAATGCCTCAAATGTCCGTCATTTTGAGTATTGTTTACGCTACTTAAATATGTCCGTCTGGAAACTCGTTCAAATCACCTCCGCACCGAACCGAAACCCCCGTACCGAAACGGTTCAATACAAATACACGTACCGTTACACCCCTACAATCCACACATTCTTTGGCCTTACGTGATCCCATTCATTCACAAACGTCACTGTATGTTGCAGCGTGATAATGCACAGCCCAACGTTGTACATCATGGGTGTCAAACTCTGGCCCGCCGTGTAATTTAATTTGGCCCTTGAGCATTAGAGCTGGCCCACCGGTGTTATACAGCTTCGGTGCCGCTGTAACACCGCATTCACCGCTAATACTCATACTTGCCCAACCCTCCTTATTTTCCCGGTAGATTCCCGAAGTTCAGTGCCCCTCCCGAAAATCTCCCGGGGCAACCATTTTCCCGAATTTCTACCGATTTCCAACTGGACAACAATATTGGGGGCGTGCATTTAAGGCACTGCCTTTAGCGTTCTCTACAACCTGTCGTCACGTCGGCTTTTCCTCCATACTAACAGCGTGTCACATAATATTTGTGGCTTTTACACACACACACAAGTGAATGCAATGCATACTTGGTCAACAGCCATACAGGTCACACTGAGGGTGGCCGTATAAACAACTTTAACACTGTTACAAATACGCGCCACACTGTGAACCCACACCAAACAAGAATGACAAACACATTTCAGGTGTACATCCGCACCGTAACACAACAGAACAAATACCCAGACCCCCTTGCATTCTAACTCTTCCGGGAAACTTCCAGCAAACTGACCAATAATTAACGTTTAATTCATGCATTTACTCTTGCTACTTCAAGGCTTGAATGTTTGGTTCATTCATTATTGTTATATTATTTTCAAATGTATTATTAGCCTGTGGGAAAAAAATTGATATTTACCTCAGAAGAATGCATATAGAAAAAAAAGCATTACATTTTTATTTACATTTTATTTGATATGCCATTGATACTTTTTTATTATTATTATTATTATTATTTGAAACTGGATTTTGCACGTCACTAAAGTTATATAAGCCTTGCTTGTTCAATATTTAATGCAAAACTTGTTTGGGTCCCTAATAATAGGTTAATTTGTTCAACCTTGGCCCGAGGCTTTGTTCCGTTTAAAATGTTGGCCCACTCTGTATTTGAGTTTGACACCCCTGTTGTACATCATTCCTGGATGCTAACAAGCTCCCATTGAGCATGATTGGGATGTTCTGCATGGGCGTATGTGTTCCAGTTCCTGCCACTAATCAGCGACATTGCACAGCCTTTGAAGATGAGTAGGCCAACATTCCACAGGCCACAATCAACAACTTGATCAACTCAACAGTGGTCACACCAGATCCTGACTGGATGTCTGACCTTCCCCACATACCCCACCAATGGAGTTAAATGCCTAAGGCAGGGGGGGCCACACTTTTTCTGCAGGCGAGCTACTTTTCAATTGACCAAGTCGAGGAGATCTACCTCATTCATATTTATAATTTATATTTATTTATTTATGAGAGACATTTTTGTTAACAAGTCAATGGTGTTTAATGATAATACAAGCATGTTTAACACATATAGATTCCTTTCTTTCATGAAGACAAGAATATAAGTTGGTGCATTACCTGATTCTGATGACTTGCATTGATTGGAATCAGACAGTGGTGCTGATAACGTCCGCATTTTCAAATGGAGGAGAAAAAAAGTCCTCCTTTCTGTCCAATACCACATGAAAGTGGTTGGATTTGGCATCTCATTTGTCCAACTTGCATACTCCTTTTTAAACACTTTGTTATGAGAGTAGCATATGTGTGTGTTGCCCTTTAAAAGGGAACATTATCACCAAACCTATGCAAGTGTCAATATATACCTTGATGTTGCAGAAAAAAGACCATGTATTTTTTTAATCGATTTCCGAACTCTAAATGGGTGAATTTTGGCGAATTAAACGCCTTTCTGTTTATCGGTCTTGTAGCGATGACGTCATAACGTGACGTCACCGAGGTAATGCACCCGCCATTTTCATTTTCACATTACAAACACCGGGTCTCAGCTCTGTTATTTTCCGTTTTTTCGACTATTTTTTGGAACCTTGGAGACATCATGCCTCGTCGGTGTGTTGTCGGAGGGTGTAACAACTCTAACAGGGAGGGATTCAAGTTGCACCACTGGCAAGAAATCTGCCGCCAGACCCCCATTGAGTGTCTGCACATTTTACCAGCGATGCTAAGACAGACATGGCACAGAGATGTATGGATAACCTGCAGATGCATTTGCAACGATTAAGTCAACGAAATCACAAAGGTGAGTTTTGTTGATGTTGTTGACTTATGTGCTAATCAGACATATTTGGTCGCAGCATGACTGCCAGCTAATCGATGCTAACATGCTATTTACGCTAGCTGTATGTACATTTGAAACTAGATACCCACATTTAATGCGAAACAAACACCTACCAATCAACAGATTTAAGTTGCTCCAGTGTCACAAGATGCGAAAGTCCTGATCGTTTGGTCCGCACATTTTACCGGCGATGCTAATAAGGCAGCCATGCTATGGCCACTTCATTAGTACACCCATGCTATGGCCGAATAGCTATTCGCTCAATAGCTTGAGTTTCTTCTTCAATTTTGTTTTCGCTATCTGCCTCCATACTCCGACCATCTGTTACAATACATGCGTAATCTGTTGAATTGCTTAAACCGCTGAAATCCGAGTCTGAATCCGAGCTAATGTCGTATATCTTGCTGTGGTAACCGCCATGTTGTATGTATTGGCAGCACTGTATGACGTCACAGGGAAATGGACAGTCACATCGCAAATAGCGAAAATCAAGAACTTTAAAGCTTTTTTTAAGGATATTCCGGGAGGTGTAAAATTTTGAAAAAAACTTCGAAATATAAAACAAGCCACTGGGAATTGATTTTTATTGTTTTTAACCCTTTTGAAATTGTGATAATGTTCCCCTTTAATGTGTGACAGCGGGTGAGTGACGTCAGTGAGTGTGTGGGCGAGAGAGGAGAGGGAGCAGTCGGTGAGGGCGGGGGAGTGGCTAGTGTTTTTGTGTGGGATTCTGACTGTGTTTAAGACGTAAATAAAAAGCCACGATTTGCAACTAATCGCTGTACTCGTCATTTTGCCCTGGAGTCCGAAATTGTGAAGACCCACTGCTGGGTAAAGTGAAGGGTGTTGCCCCGAGAATCCATCGGCCCTGGAGAAGTGTCTCCCCTGCGCTCCTTGACTACGGTCTAGGCGCCGAAAGCAGGAAAGGTGCAACATCTTTATAAGAAATATATTGGCATAAAACTCCGTAGCTTGCTAGCTTGTGCATACTAGCTTTCTGAGACTCTTATTTTGTTAGCACAGGCAGGATGAAGCAGGTCTTTTATGGTGAAGACAGGAAATGTGTAGTCGGTCTTTAGAGTTTTGACAGTAGGTACGGCCAAAGAGTCTTTTGAAATAAAAAGTGTTTTTCTCCCTCGTGTCAGTGATTTTTTTCTTAAAGGGGAACATTATCACCAGACCTATGCAAACGTCAATATATACCTTGATGGTGCAGAAAAAAGACCATCTATTTTTTTAATCCGAATTCCGAACTCTAAATGGGTGAATTTTGGCGAATTAAACGCCTTTCTGTTTATCGCGCTGGAAGCGATGATGTCAGAATGTGACGTCGCCGAGGTAACGCAACCGCCATTTTCATTTTCAACACATTACAAACACCGGGTCTCAGCTCTGTTATTTTCCGTTTTTTTGACTATTTTTTGGAACCTTGGAGACATCATGCCTCGTCGGTGTGTTGTCGGTGGGTGTAACAACACTAACAGGGAGGGATTCAAGTTGCACCACTGGCCCGAAGATGCCAAAGTGTCTGCCGCCAGACCCCCATTGAATGTGCAGGAGTGTCTCCACATTTTACCGGCGATGCTAAGGCAGACATGGCACAGAGATGTATGGATAACCTGCAAATGCATTTGCAACGATAGTCAACAAAATCACAAAGGTGAGTTTTGTTGATTTTGACTGCCAGCTAATCGATGCTAACATTCTACGCTAATCGATGCTAACATGCTATTTACCGGCGGTGCTAAAGCAGACATGGAACAGATATATGGATAACCTGTAGATGCATTTGCAACTATATTACGTTTTCTTCCACCCACATTTAATGCGAAAAAAACACTTACCAATCGACGGATTTAAGTTGCTCCAGTGTCAAAAGATGCGAAAGTCCTGATCGTTTGGTCCGCACATTTTACCGGCGATGCTAACGCAGCTATTCGGCCATGCTATGGCTATGAATAGCGTCAATAGCTATTCGCTCAATAGCTTCAGTTTCTTCTTCAATATTTTCATACTCCAACCATCTGTTTCAATACATGCGTAATCTGTTGAATCCCTTAAGTCGCTGAAATCAGAGTTTGAATCCGAGCTAATGTCGCTATATCTTGCTGTGGTATTCCCACTGTTTGTTTACATTGGCAGCACTGTGTGACGTCACAGGGAAATGGCCAGTGTCTTCGCAGAGAGCCGAAAATAAGGCACTTTAAAGCTTTATTTAGGGATATTCCGAGACCGGTAAAATTTTGAAAAAAACTTTAAAAAATACAACAAGCCACTGGGAACTGATTTTTATTGTTTTTAACCCTTTAGAAATTGTGATAATGTTCCCCTTTAATAATGAGCTCGCAGCAGCCAGCGTCATCTCACAAGATCCTCAGGTGCCGAGAATGTCAAACAGCTGACGAAAGTAAAGTCTTGGTGAAGATTGATGATTGCTCATTTTTATGTATATTTTTTTAATGCCTGGCTTGCAATCGTCTGACACACCCTCCACGATCGACATAATGCCCACCCCTGGCCTAAGGCATGACTGGGTAATACATCATGCTGCCTGATTAGGGATCTGTTCCATAATGGTACCGGTGCAGTGCCACTGTGCACGGTAGAAACCAGACTGGAGAAAAAAAAGTGGCCATCACAACAGAGTCGGATGAAACGTAACGATGCCAAGCAACAGCAGTTCTTAGAAGCACCAATCTTCACAACACAAAACTTCATGGTTAAAGGCCTACTGAAAGCCACTACTACCGGCCACGCAGTCTGATAGTTTATATATCAATGATGAAATATTAACATTGCAACACATGCCAATACAGCCGGGTTAGTTTACTAAATTGCAATCTGAAATTTCGCGCCGAACTATCATGCTAAAACGTTGCGGTATGATGACACGTGCGCGTGACGTCACGCATTGTAGAGGACATTTTGTTCCAGCACCGTTCCCAGCTATAAGTCGTCTATTTTCATCGCACAATTCCACAGTATTCTGGACATCTCTGTTGCTGACTCTATTGCAATTTGTTCAATGGACAATGGAGACATCAAAGAAGAAAGCTGTAGGTGGGAAGCGGTGTATTGCGGCCGCTTTTAGCAACACAAACACAGCCGGTGTTTCATTATTTACATTCCCGAAAGATGACGGTGAAGCTTTAGTATTGAACAGAGCGGTCAAGCGAACACGGTTGGATTGGACCACACACACAAAGTACAGTGTAATATGCAGCAATCATTTCGAAAGATCGTGTTGCGAAGGGCAGAGATGGGCATTGCCACCACCCGTCGACTGGTGCTGAAGAAAGGTGCGGGGCTGACCTTCAGGTTGTACAGGTACGACCATATAATCTCACTTAAACACTAGTAACACAATAAGCAGATAAGGGATTTTCCAGAATCATCCTAGTAAATGTGTCTAATAACATCTGAATCGCTCCCACTGTATAGTCTTTTTAATTTTTTTCTAGTCCTTCACTCTCACTTTCCTCATCCACGAATCTTTCATCCTCGCTCAAATTAATGGGGAAATTGTCGCTTTCTCGGTCAGAATCGCTCTCGCTGCTGGTGGCCATGATTGTAAACATTGTTCAGATGTGAGGAGCTCCACAACCCGTGACGTCACGCGCACATCGTCTGCTACTTCCGGTACAGGCAAGGCTTTTTTATTAGCGACCAAAAGTTGCAAACTTTATCGTCGATATTCTCTACTAAATCCTTTGAGCAAAAATATGGCAATATCGCGAAATGATCAAGTATGACACATAGAATGGACCTGCTATTCCCGTTTAAAAAAGAAAATCTCATTTCAGTAGGCCTTTAAGGCTAAGAGCTGAGCTAGTTGCAGCCACGTTGCCAACTTCCAACAGACCAACACAAGTGTGTTTTGTCATAAGATGACAATGTTGAAACGCATCGGGCAGGAACTCAAAAACCTTTCATCTGAACACAGCCTTGTTTCTCATTAAAACACAGCAGCTTCCGGCCTTCACATTAAAAGTGCATCTCGCTAACTGACAAAACGAGGGACTCAGAAAGACAAGCATTTTCTTGCACATTTTGCTGTGCTCTGTAATTACCGTATTTCCCGCACTATAAGGCGCACCTAAAAACCTCAAATTTTCTCAAAAACTGACAGTGTGCCTTATAATCCGGTGCGCCTTATATCTGGGCCAAAATTGAACCACAATAAGTGGTAAAAAAATGGATGGATGTATGGATGGAGGTCTCGCAACTACAGTAAGCAGCTGCCTACTTTATTTTCCCCCGTAGAAGAAGAAGTGTGCGGTGCATGCTGGCATATATGACTGCGGGAGGCGTGCCGTTTCTGTGTGTTTATATAAAGACCCCAAAATGGCTCCTATTAAGAGACACGCTTACGACGCAGAGTTTAAACTCAAGATGATCAGTCACACAGTAGAACACGGGAATAGAGTAGCAGCGAGAGAATTTAACATTAACAGCAGCGACACTGACTCCTTTAATGACGACTTGGACGAGACGGAACCGGGCATGTTGGATGCCGTATTCACCCAACTATTTGATTAGAACACTGAAGAAGAAGAATTTGAGGGATTCGTGGATGAGGAATAACTTAATAAAGTGAGCTTCACATGTTTATTTTGTGTGTTGTGTTGTGTGACATTATCGTTTGAGCAACGTTGAGTTATTGATATATTATTACTTTGCACTATTTCGAGTGTTACTATATTGTGATTGCACTAACGCTTGTTTTACCGTAACAGTATCAGACTGTTTCCTACGTGTTTATTGAAAGGGGGAAAATAATAAAACAGCTGTTTATTCATTTTGGGAGTGAACGGAGTTGTCAGAACGCTGGTTTGTAATCTATTGATAAAGTTTGACTGACCTGACTGTTTTGTTGACATTCCCTTTAGCGTAGCTCCATCTAAAGGATGCATAACGTAACCCCAGCCTCTACTGTAGCATCTATTCTATGCACCTTATAATGCGGTGCGCCTTATATATGAACATAGTGTTGAAATAGTCCATTCATTGAAGGTGCGCCTTATAGTGCGGAAAATACAGTCTGTTTTGTTTTGTTGGGCTACTTATGTTACAATTGTTGTGGGTTGTGATCCACATTTTTGAATTACTTAACATTTTCTTTACATTACTGAATTATCTCAATTACAATGGAGTAGGGATGCATACCAAATCCATACCTTTCGCACCGTCCGAATCCCGCCAGTCCTACCCTACACCGATTACCTTGAAATTCAATGGTGCCATGTTTCGGTAGCAGGCTTGCCCGTGACTTCACGCTTTCTTCTCACTTTGGCACTTTGCTATCAGTCCAGCAGCACTGAGAGCGCACTTAGCCTAAGTACCTCCAAGTAATTTTGCAATTTTCAAAGCCAACAAAGTCATTGACTCAAAATAACTTTTCAACAAACTGTAAATTAAGTAAAGCTCCACTTTTGCGCTAGCTTTATGCTACTACATTGGCGAATTTTGCACGGCGATTTCAACACCTCCAAATTTGTTAACGAAAAAAAAACAAAAAAAAACTCAAATGCACGTTACAATCAAACATCTGGTGTGGGACAAAAACAATACTTAGAGTATTAACACCTTTTGGGCAAAGCAAAATACTAAATTCAGCAAAGACTTAAGTGAATAGCCAACACACCATAAACCATACTTGCCAACCCTCCCGGATTTTCCGGGTGACTCCCGAAATTCGGCGCCTCTCCCGAAAACCTCCCGGGACAAATTTTCTCCCGGAATTCAGGCTGAGCTGGAGGCCACGCCCCCTCCAGCTCTATGCGGACCTGAGTGAGGACAGCCTGTTTTCACGTCCGCTTTCCCACAATATAAACTGCGTGCCTGCCCAATGACGTTATAACTGTGGAATGATCGAGGGCGAGTTCTTGGTTTCTTATGTGGGTTTATTGTTAGGCAGTTTCATTAACGTCCTCCCAGCGCGGTAACAACACACAACAACAGCAGTCACGTTTTCGTCTACCGTAAACAGCAATGTTGTAACACTCTTAAACAGGACAATACTGCCATCTACTGTACATGCATACGGTTAGAAAAATTGTGACAGAGAATAGAACAAGGATGGACAATTTAACCCTTAACTCAACAATGAGTAGATAAGTGTTATGTGTGAGTATATGTGTAAATAAATGAAAAGTGAATATATATATATATAAAATAAAATAAATATGTATACAGTATATAGAGCTAGAATTCACTGAAAGTCAAGTATTTCTCATATATATATATATATATACATATATGAAATACTTGACTCTTAACCACGCCCCGCCCCCAACCACACCCCCTGTCCCACACACCCGACCACGCTCCCCACCCCCCACCTCCCAAAATCGGAGGTCTCAAGTTTGGCAAGTATGACTGGACCGCAGTTATAACTTAGCTAATTTTAAAATGTTGCAATACAAATGGGATTTTATAATGAAAAAAAAATATGTATTAACAAACAAAAGTAGCAGTATTGATTCCCAGGTACTGGGAATTGGTACCGTAACATTTCAATTGTACAACTTGCATGTCAGAAAATTCCTACGATAAGAAGGCGTTGTTTTTAAACAAAATGTTTATGTCGGTGCAAGTACTGGTAAAAATGTCAAGTAAAGCAATCAGCATCCTGATATGGCACACCTATGAGGTGGATGGATTCTCCCAGCAAAGGATAAGTGCTCAGCAACATATTTAGGAACAATATTTCAAGGGTTAAGCCCTTTGTCTACATCAACAACATTTTAGATGTTTGACCTTAGCTCATTAATGATGGGAGCAAAAACAAGAGTTTGTACTTCTGTTTAATTTGGATTTTGGCTTAGTTTTTTTGTATTTACAATAAAAACAGTGGAGTCCTAAATTCCAACATATGATTCCTATTTAAGATTGTCATATTTATTGAAAGAACATTGAGTGTGATGAGAGTGAGACTTATGATGGAGTAGTTGACATACCTTAGCCCACTGCTTTCTTTTATAGTATCTTAGCATGAGGGACACTCCAATCCTCCCAAACAAATTCATCAACACAGACTTGGGACTTTCTTTTTGACAAACTGCAAACAAATGTCATTAGATTGTGATATGTTTGTATTCACAAGGCCAACAAGACATGCAAGTAGAATGTTTGCAGTGCTTACTTGTCTCAGCGAAGGCGGCAAAGGGCAGAGACATCTTGTCCTTGCTCTCCAACAGAAGTGCCACACTGATGTGACTGCTGATGCGCTCCAGTTGGCTGCCATCTTGGCAGGATGCGCAAATGGAGCAAAAAACCTCTGCCATCTGGCACCAGTCCTCCAGCTTGGCGCTAAGCTGCCATAAATGATAAATGTTGGCAACTACACATCCCATTCCATACATACATACGGACACACATATGTATGTATATACATATATATATATATATATATATATATATACGCACATATATATACAAACCCTGTTTCCATATGAGGTGGGAAATTGTGTTAGATGTAAACATTAACAGAAAACAATGATTTGCAAATCATTTTCAACCCATATTCAGTTGAATATGCTACAAAGACAAAATATTTGATGTTCAAACTGACAAACTTTCTTTTTTTTGCAAATAATCATTGACTTTAGAATTTGATGCCAGCAACACGTGACAAAAAAGTTGGGAACGGTGGCAATAAATACTTATAAAGTTGAGGAATGCTCATCAAACACTTATTTGGAACACCCCACAGGTGTGCAGGCTAATTGAGAACAGGTGGGTGCCATAAATGGGTATAAAAATAGCTTCCCAAAAAATGCTCAGTCTTTCACAAGAAAGGATGGGGCGAGGTACACCCCTTTGTCCACAACTGCATGAGCAAATAGTCAGGCAGTTCAAAAACAACGTTTCTCAAAGTGCAATTGTAAGAAAATTAGGGATTTCAACAGCTGCGGTACATAATATCATCAAATGGTTTAGAGAATCTGGAGAAATCACTCCACGTAAGCGGCATGGCCGGAAACCAACATTGAATGACCGTGACCTTCCATCCCTCACACGACACTGTATCAAAAACCGACATCAATCTCTAAAAGATATCACCACATGGGCTCAGGAACACTTCAGAAAACCACTGTCACTAAATACAGTTGGTCGCTACATCTATAAGTGCAAGTTAAAGCTCTACTATGCAAAGCAAAAAACATTTATCAACAACATCCAGAAACGCTGCCAGCTTCTCTGGGCCCGAGATCATCTAAGATGGACTGATGCAAAGTGGAAAAGTGTTCTGTGGTCTGACGAGTCCACATTTCAAATTTTTGGGGGGAATATTCGACGTCGTGTCATCCGGACCAAAGGGGAAGCAAACCATCCAGACTGTTATCGACGCAAATTTCAAAAGCCAGCATCTGTGATGGTATGGGGGTGCATTAGTGCCCAAGGCATGGGTAACTTACACATCTGTGAAGGCACCATTAATGCTGAAAGGTACCTATGGGTTTTAAAACAACATATGCTGCCATCTAAACGACGTCTTTTTGATGGAAGCCCCTGGTTATTTCAGCAAGACAATGCCAAGCCACATCCAGCAAGTGTTACAACAGCGTGGCTTTGTAAAAAAAAGAGTGCGGGTACTTTCCTGGCCCGCCTGCAGTCCAGACCTGTCTCCCATCGAAAATGTGTGTCGCATTACGAAGCGTAAAATACAACAGCGGAGACCCCGGACTGTTGAACGACTTTTTTTGAACACTTTCAAAGCTTCAACAATTCCTCAATTCCCAAACGTTTACTGAGTGCTGTTAAAAGAAAAGGTGATGTAACACACTGGTGAACGTGCAATTTCCCAACTTCTTTGTCACGTGTTGCTGGCATCAAATTCTAAAGTTAATGATTATTTGCAAAAAAAAAAAATGTTTATCATTTTAAACATCAAATATGTTGTCTTTGTAGCATATTCAACTGAATATGGGTTGAAAATGATTTGCATATCATTGTATTCGGTTTATATTTACATCTAACACAAATTACCAACTCAGATGGAAACGGGGTTTGTATACCTGTATGGATCTATCCATCCATCTATCTACTTTATCTATCTATCGAGAGATCTATCTATACACTCAAGAACACACAATTATTTTAATATAATGTGGTCCCTGAGGATAGAGAAAGAGAGAGATATATATATATCTCCACACACACACACACACACACACACACACACACACACAAACATCTTATAATCCTTAGTGGTCCTGGAGTCGAGCTTTGGGGACCCATGTTCTAGTTGATTGAGGGGGACTAACCTCTATCTCAATAATGTAGGACAAGGTCATGTAGTCCAACATGGGCACCCTGCTGGATGAAGTACATAACCTTCGACAGCAAAAGAAAAATCAGAATGCATGTCAATTTGGTGCACATAGCAAAACATTGAGGTAAACAAAGAAAACCTACCAATGGTTTGTGGAAGTAGTGGTAAACGTACTCTGCTGGAATTCAGGATAGTTTTTAACGCTGTCAAAGCAGTCCAAGCTCAGCAATAAGTTTGCACAGGCCATCTGTGGATAAATCCAAGGTTGAAAATGCATAGAAAGACCAGATGCTGAGATCTTCATGTACCTTGTAAGAAAGCTGTGTGACTTGAGCTACAAAGCTGCTCAAACTTCTCTCTCTCACAACATTGAAGAGAGCGCGCAGGAACTCATGGTTGGGCTACCAGAGGAGAGACAATTTGTCTTTCATCGGCATGCACAAAAGCAAGCTTTGGCGCCACCTACTGGTTGGCAACACGCATTGCACCCACTGACCGCTATGTTGTGAGCCAAGCTGACGCTGAGAACTGACAAGACATCAGACACCAGGCCTGCTTCGAGCAGGGCCCACAGGAGCGATAGAAAGACTGGCTTGGAGAAAAAGCTCCCTGGAGCATTATTCTGGTAGTAGCCTGTGAAGACAGCGCCTGCAAACAAGAAATATATGGAATACATCATTGTGGAGCTGAGAAGGTACGTTAAAACTCATACCTGCTTTGTGGACGCACGTAGGATTTCTGATGAAGCGTGTCACAGTGTCCACACACAACTGGACAGCAGAACAAATGTGATCAAGTCAAGCTTCACATCAAACTAATACATCCAAGCATGCCTCCAATTCAACACCATTACAACCGTACAAAAATAAATAACCAGGAATTTTATGTATTATTCCTACAATAGCGTGTGGAAAGTTTTTGTCCAAAATATAGCCATGATGCTGTAATGAAAAAAGTGCTTATGGGGAGCCCTCCTAGAGTGGTGTCCAAAGTCAGGCCCGCAGTGACACCTGTTCAAAATATTACCACAAAAAACAGGTGTCATGTAACAAGAAAATGTTGCAATCTTGACATTAACACAACTCTGCAATGTAGGCAGTTTTGTGTCACTTTTTAACTGCTATTGCTGCAAAAATTCAGAAAACTTAAACTAACCGACAAATCTGAAGTTGATCTAAAGATTTCAGCGTTGAAAGTAAAAAATGAAATACATTGACATTTAACTAGTTTTTAACACTTTTTGAGTGGGGGCCTTTTGGATCCCAGAGACCTTTAGTCAGATTTTCCGTAAACTTGATATATATATATATATATATACATACACACACACACACACACATATATATATATAAATATACATATATACATATACACATACATATAAATATACATACATACATAGAAATATATATATATATATATACACACATAAATATATATATAAACAGACAGTATATATAGACAAATATGTATACACATACATACAGATATATACATATACATATATAGATATATATACAAATATATATATATCTATACATCGAGATATATATATATATAAATATATATCGATATAGATATAAACACATATACATATATATACACACACATATACATACATATATATATAAATACACATATACATACATACATATATATATACACACACATATACATACATATATATATACACATATACATACATACATATATATACACACATATACATACATATATACACATATACATACATATATATACACACATATATATATATACACATATATACACATATACATACATATATATACACACAAACATACATATATACACACATATATATATATACACACACACACATACATACATACATACATACATATATATATATATACACACACACACACACATACAGTATGTATACATATATATATATACACACACACACACACATGTATATATATATATATATATATATATATATATATATATATATATATATATATATATATATATATATATATATATATATATATATATTCAAGCTTTGGGGAACATTTTTTTCACTTTTTTTTTACATTTGTTTATTGAACTTTTGGGACAAAACAGCACAGAAATACAATTCAATACAAATTAAATGTTTCTAACTCTACAATAGTCTTATTTGGCATTGAACAAGGTAACATTAAAGAATGGCACAGGAGGACACAAACGCTAGCAACATGAAATAGACTAATATTCATTATACTCCTAGGCTCGGATATCGGCGTGAGGATGTAAATATCCAGATGTATGCAGATCACACTGTTATTTACGGTTGCCAGAATCCTTCCAGCAGACATGGAGAAGGTGGCAAGATGCTTATTGACTCTTGTCTTACATTAAACATTAAGAAAACGGCAACAATGTATTTTGTAAACAAATGTAAAATGTCACTTTCCAAATATAACTGTCAATAAGGAAAAATATATATTACCTTGGTGTCATTTTAGAGCCAACACTTGGCTTTAAAAAACATATCAAAAAGGTGTGCCAGTCTTAAATACAACATGAAAATGTTCAAATGTATCAGAAGTTCATTAACACTGGAGGCAGCTCAAACTTATTTTAATGCAAGGATTATGTCTCCATTTTATTGTTGTATAACATGTTGGTCCCAGGCAAGCAAAATGACACTTTGCACAAACAATCGCTCAAAATCCTTGACCTAAAACCACACCACCAACTTCACTGTTTAGTTCTCCAAAAACATAGACCGTTTCACTTAGCTAACATGTAAAGATTAGCATCACCACCAATGGCCCATGGAATCCTAAAGAACACTTCACCAGCGCCACTTAAGCATTTTGTCCAGTTTACATTTGCTGTGACAACTACAAACACACGAGCCTCCACCAGGGGGCAGTGTAGCTTATTTTGCACAATCAGCCTTTTTATATCAAGCGATCAAGGAATGGAACAACCTCAAAAAGAACTTGAAAAGTCTAACAGATGACACTTCATTCACAGCTGAAGGTAAAAAGTGGCTTTGGAGCAATCAAAGCTGCCAACACGGTCACTAAGGTGCGCACTATGATTGATACATTTACTTCATGTGTATTATATTCATCCATGAGTATTTTGTAGTAAACTGTGAGGTTAAAATCCTGGTTGTCTGTGAACAAGACATACTTGCCAACCTTGAGACCTCCGATTTTGGGAGGTGGGGGCGTGGTCAGGGGGAGGGCGGGGCATGGTCGGGGGCGGAGTATATTTACAGCTAGATTCACTAAGTCAAGTATTTCATATATATATACACATAAATAAAATAAATACTTACATTTCAGTGTTCATTTATTTACACATTTACAGACACATAACACATCTACTAATTGTTGACTTAAGGGTTGAATTGTCCATCCTTGATTTTCTAACCATATGCATGTACAGTAGATGGCAGTATTGTCCTGTTTAAGAGTGTCACAACAATGCTGTTTACGTCAGACGAACTGCTTTACGGTAGACGAAAACGGACTGCTGTTGTTGTGTGTTGTTACCGCGCTGGGAGGACGTTAATGAAACTGCCTAACAATAAACCCACATAGGAAACCAAGAACTCGCCCTCGATCATTCTACAGTTATAACGTCCTTGGGCAGACATGGGAAAGCGGACGTGAAAACAGGCTGTCGAGATGTCACCCAGGTCCCCCTGGAGCTGGAAGGGGCGTGGCCTCCAGCTCCGCTTGAATTACGGGAGAAAAATTGTCCCGGGAGGTTTTCTGGAGAGGCGCTGAATTTCGGGAGTCTCCCGTAAAATCCGGGAGGGTCGGCAAGTATGGAACAAGAGAATGTATTGTCTTTGTGTGATGATGTAAATGAGGGGTGGTTGTATTGTATATTAAGTATGTGTCCAAGAAATGGCATTTTATGACTTTTCTTAATTTGATTACACGCTCTTGTATGATTTTATTGTTATAATATTTTTGCATGATTTTTGTATCTCTTTAATTTAGCTAGCCAGGGACTATTTAGCTATAATCTGGTGCAGAGCATATCTGTCTTTGAGCTTAATGTTTCTGTGCACTGTCCCTTCAAATAAAGATTCAACTACTACATTCCATAGTGGAGAACTTATATGGTTGCAATGCAGGTTTTATATATAATAACAGAAGTAAAACAAACATGATTCAGAAATAATGCATATTGCACAATGTATACATAAAATACAAATAAAACGCTGAAATAGTTGATGGTAATCACATAAGCGCGTTGTAAAGTCACTAGCACAGCTATACATTGCTAACATTACATTTAAACAGATAGTATAGTCTATACACTAAATAAAAACAGTCATGCCTTATTTTAAGATATGTAGTAAAGCCTTTTAGGTGGTGCATTCAGGCGTCTAAAAAGAATTAAATAATTTCCCTTACAATTGATGCTTATAAACAGGCTCTTAACTGGGACACGTATGGCCGCTATAATGAGACTTAAAAAGTCCATGACATTTAACCCTAATGCTTGCAATGTATATGGGAAAGATGTTCTTCATCAACGGTGTGATTGATAGTTTACCTTCTCATCGCCCTCCTTAGGAACATGCAGGAAGCGGCACACCTTAAAGCCACAGGACTCTGATTCACTGAAGAAGAGTCTGCAGTACTGAATGTTTAATGGAGGTAAAAGAAGATCTCACATTACTCAAATGACTTGTTCAAATTGGAAACATTCTGAAACCAAAGCATGAATATTTATAAAGCTACTGACTTCAATGCAGCAGCCTGTATATTTACATTAGCTCTGATATGAATGACAAAAGGGTTTGCTCGACCCTCACTTCATGCTCACTTTTATTAACTCCAGCCTTTAGCATGATTACATCCATGTGGTCCAAGAATACAGGGGGGTTTTTAGCAAATGTTGGCAGGTATTTGGAGTAATACAATCTTCACAGAAGCCCACCGACATTCACCGTATTTCCTTAAATTGCCGCCGGAGCGCTAATTAATTTAAAACCTCTTCTCACTCCTGCGCTTACCAAAGGCATGCGGTAAAGGTAAGCATGCGCTAATTATTTTAAAACCTCTTCTCACTCCGGCACTTACCAAAGGCATGCAGTAAAAATTTGAGTGTGATGTAAGGATGCCATCATGAAAAGCACCTTCAATAAAAAAAAACGTTATTATGGTCTTACCTTTACTTATAAATTAAGTCCATGCCAGCTCCTTCTGATCAAAAGCATCGATAACTTGTTTATAGAAGTCTTCCTTATCTTTCTTAAGTTTTAAAAGTCTTTCTGTCTTGATGGAGATATTCCTTTATTACCTCCTGCTTCGATTGAAAGCCCAGTTTAGAGAACTGCTATCAGACCGCTGCTATCAGTTAGCTCGGCTCGCTCAAGTGCGGGCGACGACAGAATTACCCTCGTACAACTCCCCCTCCCGTTCTGCTCCATGGGTAATCTCTTTATCCCGCCATTGCCACCATGAAGTGTTATTGTGTAAATAATACACTGGGTATTTAGGACTGGAACATGCTTTATTTCAGCCCGGTTGTTTACATAACCAGCATAGGAGTGTTACATCCTAAAAAGTCCGTCGTACACCCCCCGCGTCACTCATTGTCACTTCTTCTGCAGGCGAATAGTCGTAAGAAGGATCACTAGCGCCCTCTACCACCAGGAGGCAGGAGTCATTTAATGACTCATATTTGACACACGCAGCTACGGTATATTAATAAAACATAGCTGCTTACTGTTCTTTTTAGCATATTCAATAGCTTGGACTTTAAAACCTACTGAATAGCTCTGAATCTTCTTCCCTTTATGCGATTTCAAATTACCGGTATTGAAATCAGCCTCCTCCATTTGGAAAATGATGACAGAGGAAGTGTCACTCGTGACGTGACGAGTTTGACCCGGCGGTAATACTAAGCATGCGCTAATTATTTTGCAAAGCGAGTTTAACCCAGCAGTAATTCAAGGCAGGCGCATACTATATTCAAGGAAATACTGTAATATAGGAAGGGGAAATAGTGGTAGAATACTTACAGAAGCTGTTTTTTTACATCCAATATCTCTCTTGTTTGCAGATTTTGGCATCCATGGACCTGATTAAGGGACAGAAGAGACATTCAATAACACTTCCAGGGGAGCCTCCGTGCCACATTTGGATATTGGCTTGCATCTGAACTCTTCCATACTGTATGAGATCTGATACAAGCAATCCTGCATTTCCTCTATTTTACTCAAGTCATTTACAAAAAGGTAAACATGCTAGCCTATAGGTTACTCGGAGCGAGCAGCAACACAACAGCTAAGCACACAATAGCACACAAGCTAGACATATGCAATTGTCATAGGACAATATTGCAGTGTGAAACTGCACTTTTGTCAATATTAACAAGTATAATTGCATATTAATTACACACACGAAGTCTCCAAGAGAGAAGCTTATTAAAAAGTATCCAGTAAAATCATTCAACTTACTGCATCATGAATTTAAACCAATGGATTATTGTGGCCACTCAGTGGCACCAAATAAAAAAACTATAGCGACGACGTCTCCTTTTAAAGTCAGCATAAATCCATCCAGACAGTGAATAAATATGTTTGTATTTTTCATACCTACCATTTGTTCTCTGTTTAAAACGTTTCACTTCATCAAACATTCCACACTACAAAATAATACAAGTATGATTCCAACTGATATCATATAAATATTGGTATCAAGTCAGAAGTAAAGTGAATTATATTTGTATTGCGCTTTTCTCTAGTGACTCAAAGAGTTTTACATAGTGAAACCCACTATCTAAGTTGAAAAAAGTGTGAGTGGCACTGGGAGCAGGTGGTTAAAGTATCTTGCCCAAGGACACATCGGCAGTAACTAGGATGGTGGAAGAGGGGATCGAACCTGGAACCCTAAAGTTGCTGGCACGGCCACTTTTCCAACCGAGCCACTTTGCCTCTACGAACTACAACAACTACAGGTAGTGTTGCATTTGCCAATTAAAATATGTGTCCATGTGTCCTGCCTGCACTCACGCAGCGCACTAAACTACAGTGGGTAGGGATGCACCGATTAATCGGTAACCGAATATATTCGGCCGAATATGGACAAAAAAAGCCACATTCGGCCTTCGGTGGAATGAGTTAAAAACAAGGCCGAATAGTGGCGTGTGACGCAATTTTTTGACGCGGTGACGCAATCAACCAACGTGCAGTGACGTTGGGATATGTTGTGTACCTGTATAAGTGTATGAGGTTACAAGCACACACTTATTGAGATTTAGTGGGGCCTCTGTACACATTATTAGCCTGTTGTGTAGGCTACCTGTATAAGTGTATGAGGTTACAAGCACACACTGAATTGAGATTTACTTAAGCCTTCTGTTTACATTATTAGCATATCTACTGTGGCTAAGCAGACTTTTGCCAAAAGGACAATAATTCATTTGTTGTGGGTTTATCCACTTTAATGCACTTTATTTTTTTTTGGAATGCATGTTTTGTTTGAAGGCCTAATATAAATGAAAAACTGTGCTTTTTTTGAAAAGCAAAGACTACTGGAATATTAAAAAAATGTCAATATTCAATAAAAAATTACTTTATTTGAAAAACATGTCTAAATATTTTTTCTAGGCTATTTATGCAATATTAAATTTTTTTTTGAAAAACTGCATTCATTATTCGGTATTCGGCCTTTGGCCAAGCGTTTAAATTTTATTCGGCTTCGGCCACAAATTTTAATTTCGGTGCATCCCTAACAGTGGGTCTGCCTTTTGGCCTCTTTTGCCTTTTGACAAGTTTTGTCCATTTGGCTAATTCAAAATGAGGCCTAAACAGACAACACAGCAATGTAAAAAGGAATACGGCAAAAAAAAAAAAACTTTTTGCGAGGAGTAAACTAATGGCGCTCACAAGTATGGAAGAATCAACCAAACAGGCTTTGTACCGCAGCAAGTTGTACTTGTGATGAGACCAGACTTTTCTGGAAAAATATGCCAAAGCAGGCTTATTTCACAGCAGAGGAGAAGAGCTACCTCTCGTTCAGTAGCACCCCTTCAAAGCACACACACGGCCCCTTCCCCCCGATCACTCCCTTTCCTCCCTTGGTCTCTCTACTACTTTTTGTCAGCTCCTCCATTTCCAACGTTATTGTACCGTATTTCCCGCACTATAAAGCGTACCTAAAAACCTCAAATTTCCTCAAAAGCTGAAAGTGCGCCTTATATATGGACCCATATTGAGCCACAATAAGCGGTAAAAAATGGATGGAGGTCTGCAACGACGGTAAGCAGTCGCCAACTCCGTTTTCCCCCGTAGAAGAAGAAGTGCGCTTCTTTTACGGTAAGCAGCCGCCAACTTCCTTTCCCTCGTAGAAGAAGAAGCGTGCGGTGCATGCTGGGATATATGACTGCGGGAGGCGTGCCGTTTCTGTGTTTATGTAAAGACCCCAAAATGGCTCCTAATAAGAGACACGCTTACGACGCAGAGTTTGAACTCAAAGCGATCAGTCACACAGTAGAACACGGGAATAGAGCAGCAGCCAGAGAATTTAACATTAACAGCAGCGACACTGACTCCTTTAATGACGACTTTGACGAGACGGAGCCGGGCATGTTGGATGCCGTATTCACCCAACTGTTTGATTGGAACACTGAAGAAGAAGAATTTGAGGGATTCGTGGATGAGGAATAACTTAATAAAGTGAGCTTTACATGTTTATTTTGTGTGTTGTGTGACATTATCGTTTGAGCAACGTTGAGTTATTGATATAATATTGTTTTGGACTATTTCGAGTGTTACTATATTGTGATTGCACTAACGTTTGATTTACCGTAACAGTACTAAGACTGTTTTTACGTGTTTGTTGAATCGGGGAAAATAATAAAACAGCTGTTTATTTATTTTGGGAGTGAAAAACGTCAGAACGTTGGTTTGTAATCTATTAATAAAGTTTGACTGACCTATCTGACTGTTTTGTTGATATTCCCTTTAGCGCAGCTCCATCTAAAGGATGCATAACGTAACCCACGCCTCTACTGTAGCATCTATTCTATGCGCCTTGTAATGCGGTGTGCCTTATATATGAACGTTTTAAAATATGCCATTTATTGAAGGTGCGCCTTATAGTGCAGAAAATATGGAAAGTGGATTGTACTTTTAAAAATGTTTATTGTTGTAGCAATATCATGGTTAAAGTGAAGGATTTTTGTGTGGGCCCCAAAAGGGACTCCTTGTGTGTGTTAGCAGAGACAGCAGCTGCTGGTTGTTGTTTTGGCTTATTTATTAAAGATAAAGTTGATCCATCACCTCATTGATATGCTTGTATGACAGTACTGAATAGAACCTTATATTGTGTTCCAAGTGTACAAATCTTGACTAAAATATGGACTTTTGTTGAGGCTCCAACCATTGTTTATATTTACATTGTTTCTCATAAAGAAATTTGCTTCACCGTATAAACTTTTCGATTTACGAACCCTGTCCAGGAACCAATTAAGCTGCTAAATGGGGGTTCCACTGGACTACAATGCTGCTTTGTCACTCACCATTTTTCCAAGTGCAAAGATGAGGTATGGGATTGTGTGATTGGTTCTGGATGGGCTGCTGTCTGTTTAGAAAAATAAAATAAAAGGCATAAAAAAATGCAACGCTAACTGAAATGTGAAAAAACAAACCTTTCCTGGCCTCCATTGATTCGATTTTTGTAGGCTTCATACTTGCCCTGTTCATGGACAGGAGAGCGTGACACAGTTTACATGTTTTTACCAAACACATGTGTTTATGATATTAGAGCCCAATTACCATTGGCCTGGTTTGTCTATCTGTGACAAAGGATGTGTCCTTTTGGCTTTTGGGGCAAATATTATTGCCATTCTGAGGCCTCCAGGGTCGGCTGATGCTTTCCTCTGTAAAGTTGAAAACTGCATGATTATCATCAGATGACAGTTCCTTCATGTCAAACAATAATAACACCCTGTGATACACAACTTATTGTGTACCATGTCCTACCATGGACGTCAGGGCTGCCACATGGAAACTTGATATTAACAGGGGTCCATCTGAAACACAAGTAATGTAATGACTTGTATATGCTTCTTTCACACTCCCTATGTGCACACAATGCCTTGCTAGTACACAGTAGACTGCTCTAACCATACCCTCAAAGTTGAAAAACTATCAGAAAATATAATTAATGCCTAATGGACAATTACTAGTCTGTCCCCTTAATGTGTGTACCAAATTCAGTGGGGCACGAGCCCAACTCCTTAAAAGGGAACTGCACTTTTTGGGGGAATTGTGCCCATCGTTCACAATCATGAGACAAAAACGCACATTTTTTTTTTAGGATTTTAAAGATGATTAAAAAAATGCTTGAAAGATGCAGCTAACGGAGGTCACCGTTGAAGCCTTTCAAGTCCTCTAAAACCATATTAAAAGCCTCCTTCATTCTATTATGTACACACTGCAAGTAGATATACAACGTAGTAACAGACCCATTCGTAACAGTCTGTAATAAGTACAATATACACACTGCTAGTATATATATCATGTAGTAACAGACACCTTCATAACAATATGTATTATGTACAATATACACACTGCAAGTACATATTTATAATGTAGTAACAGACCCCTTCATAACAATATGTAATATATACAATATACACACTGCAATCATATATATACTGTAGTAACAGACACCTTCATAACAATTTGTATTATGTACAATATACACACTGCAAGTACATATTTATAATGTAGTAACAGACCCCCTCATAACAATATGTAATATATACAATATACACACTGCAATCATATATATACTGTAGTAACAGACACCTTCATAACAATTTGTATTATGTACAATATACACACTGCAAGTACATATTTATAATGTAGTAACAGACCCCCTCATAACAATATGTAATATATACAATATACACACTGCAAGCATATATATAATGTAGTAACAGACACCTTCATAACAACATGGAATGTGTACAATATACACACAGCAAGTATATATATATATATATATATATATATATATATATATATATATATATATATATATATATATATATATATATATATATATATATATCCATCCATCCATTTTCTACCGCTTATTCCCTTTCGGGGTCGCGGGGGGCGCTGGCGCCTATCTCAGCTACAATCGGGCGGAAGGCGGGGTACACCCTGGACAAGTCGCCACCTCATCGCAGGGCGAACACAGATAGACAGACAACATTCACACTCCCATTCACACACTGGGGCCAATTTAGTGTTGCCAATCAACCTATCCCCAGGTGCATGTTTTTGGAAGTGGGAGGAAGCCGGAGTACCCGGAGGGAACCCACGCATTCACGGGGAGAACATGCAAACTCCACACAGAAAGATCCCGAGCCTGGATTTGAACCCAGGACTGCAGGACCTTCGTATTGTGAGGCAGACGCACTAACCCCTCTGCCACCGTGAAGCCCATATATATATATATATATATATATATATATATATATATATATATATATATATATATATATATATATATATATATATATATATATATATATATAGTTGTGTGTGTGTGTTACTACATTATATATATGCTTGCAGTGTGTATATTGTGCATATTGTTATGAAGGAGTCTGTTACTACATTATATATATGTACTTGCAATGTGTATATTGTACATAATACATATTGTTATGAAGGTGTGTGTTACTACATGTTATACTGTATATACTTGCAGTGTGTGTATTGTACATATTACATATTGCTATGAAGGTGTCTCTTACTCCATTATATATATATATATATATATAGTAACAATATGTAATATGTACAATATACACACTGCAAGTATATATATAATGTAGTAACAGACACCTTTATAACAATATGTAATGTGTACAATATACACACTGCAAGTATATGTATAATGTAGTAACACACACCTTCATAACAATATGTAATATGTACAATATACAAACTGCAAGTATATATATCATGTAGTAACACACACCTTCATAACAATATGGAATGTGTACAATATACACACTGCAAGAATATACATCATGTAGTAACAGACACCTTCATAACAATATGTATTATGTACAATATACACATTGCAAGTACATATATATAATGTAGTAACAGACACCTTCATAACAATATGTAATATATACACACTGCAAGCATATATATCACGTAGTAACAGACACCTTCATAACAATATGTAATATGTACAATATACACACTGCAAGCATATACATATAATGTAGTAACACACACCTTCATGACAATATGGAATGTGTACAATATACACACTACAAGTATATGTATCATGTAGTAACACACACCTTCATAACAATATGTAATATGTACAATATACACACTGAAAGCATATATATATATAATGTAGTAACACACACCTTCATAACAATATGTAATATGTACAAAATACACACTGAAAGCATATATATATATCATGTATTAACATACGCCTTCATAACAATATGTAATATGTACAATATTTACTGTAATCATTTTAATAAGAGGGATGATTTATTTTGCACAATGATTACCGTTTCCATAGCAGCGCACGTCTGACTTCTGGCAACAGATGTGAGCTCCTACTTCCCGAAACAAACGTGTGTTTGTGTTCTAATCATGGCAGAATCAATAACAGACAACTATTTTTGGACAAATGAGGATTCACAGCCTTATATTTTTGAGGCTTAACATACTAAGAATGAACTAGTGCTTATCGAAGCCAGCACAAAGGAGGGTAGAGAGGGAGGTGAACGTGACAATGCTAAAAATGTGGAACTTGGAGCCAAACCAGTTTGACATGAATGGGATGCTTACCCAAATTAACCGGAAAAACCATCCACGGCCAGCTGGACCAAACGCACAACTATCGATTGAGTGTGTCACTTTAAAATTAATTACAACACACGCAGCACGTCATGCGTGTTATTACAACTACGGTACAGCCACTGTCTGGCTCGCTGTGCACAAACAAAACATGAAATGTGGACAAATACTTTGCAAAGTATTGGCCCATATTTTATGATACATATTCATTCATGTTTCACATTTCACAAAAAATTAACAATCATATTACAGAACCTGCAGATACTGTAATGATTGTTCATGTTTTTAAGTCAGTACAGATTGTTGTCCTATCGCAGTGTTGGGCAATACAAACTCAAACACGTTTTGTGTTGTCGTAGAAGCTAGCTTATCTGTTTCCATAGAGAGCTTTTATGGCTAATAACCGAAGGATGCCATTTGTCACTGGGCTAGAAAAAGAGATCCTCAGTGTTCACTCTTATAACAAACACGTCGTTACGCCTTGGTTATTATACAGGTTACGGAACGTAAATGAAGTATTGTTGACGGTTTTTGAATGCATTTCTAAAGAAATTCAGGAGTTAAAATTGATTGCTCCAATTTTCTCTCTGGCACTAATCGAGGGTGGACGCTCCCCTTTCTTCTCCCTTATCTCTTCTGCTTGCTTCTTTGTCTTGTCTTAATTTTTTTGTTGCCTCTTTTTGCACTGCTCTCCAAATCTAAACATTGGAACTTTAACTGGTCACAACAAAATTGACAAGATCTTGGGTTTGGGGGAACCTGCTGTCGTGACGAAGTAGTTGTTGCTGGACACACCACGGATTCTTGGAAGAAGGAGTGCCGCGTGGCTGGCGGCACTTTTCTGTCGAGGACGTGAAGATATCTACCTATTCGGAATTATGACAACAGGACATCTGCTGATTGGAGTAAGCCTTGCTCTGGTTTGTCGACAAATTGAAAGTTGCTGGCAATCTTCAAAGTACCCCAAAGCTGCCACAAATGATTGGAGGATGCGGGAAGAACTGTGGATCACATCGGACTGTTTACCCTGCAGTTTTTGAGGACCAGTCATAGACAATTTAGAGTGGAAAGCAAATTTGATTTTCACCCGCATACAAAACATTCTAACTTGGATTGTTTCCCTGGCTTCGAGACTCTCCGGAAGGACAGTGCGGCGAAGACACAACAAACTCCCTTCTTGTCTCCCATGGACACACACCTGTTGGTGTTGACTTTGGACTACCAACTGCACAATACATCAAGGCCACGGAACAGAGACACACTACGGGCTTACACACACACACACACATCCACAAAAATATACGCCACACATACACACTCCACCCCCCCAACCCAACACCCTCGACGCAAATCCCATAGGGGTGATGAATGGATGGTCAGCGCCTGAGAGCTGCAGCTTACCATAATGACCCCAAACTCCCTTCCTTCTGTTGCTAGATATCTCGAGATGTATGTTGTAATATGTATATGTGCTTTGCTATGGAGGTTTTTTTCCCCACTCCAGACTGGGCCCCCTTAGGAGCCCAGTCTAGATTGTATTTTTTTACTCATCCTTTCCCCAGCGTTTACCTTTTTCCCATCTTTTACGGGGCGCCATATCAGCGTTTTTGTTCTGTAACCCAGTACACTGTTTGTTTGTCTAATCTTGAACAGGTTTGTGCTGAAAACAAAGTTGTGTTGTACTTGTGCAATGACAATAAAGACCTATCCTGTCCTACTGTAGCTGCATTGCTTACCACCGAGAACGAGACCATTTTTACATGTTAGACTGCAACCATATCTTTTTTCTTTTCGTCTCTCGTAATGATTGTGAACGATCGGCACAATTCCAAAAAAGTGCAGTTCCCATTTAAAGTTACAGTGGGTACTTTTTTAGCGCACATTGAATATCAAGCCAATCCAACATATGGACTTTTACTGTATTACAGCACCACCCTGTGGTTTGTGTCAGGAAATGGACAGCAGGCAACACTTTATAAAATGTTTCAAATCATAAATAGGGTGACAAAAAGGTCTTGAAGCTGATTTTTGATCCTGCACCGAGGCGCCAGTGTAGGATGGCTCGCTCGTCCTCGCAGCTATCAAAGTTATTTCTTCTGTGTGTACATATACTAGATATACTCGTTGAGAACAACAAAAGTGATTGTTAGTTCAACCTCCAGGTGGCTTTGTTCAATAGCGACAAAAGAAAATAATGAGCTAAATAGTTTTTGTTGCTCACCGAATGGCAAAAGGATTAAACTGAGGTCAGGCGGGGAATATGCAGAATCTTAAACCAGGATTTACATACCTTGGTTTCATAGTTTGCGGCGCACGAGACGTCACTTGGTTTACTTGAACCCTGACAGGACCAAGTTTTAGCAGACTCTCCTGGGGTAGGTCCTCAAAGAGCTCCGACTCATCGTGGTTGACGTCGACGAGCAGTATATCGTGTTGATACGCTGTAAGCTCATCCAAAACGCACGGCCGAGCAGCCACAGAAGATGGCGGTTGCTCCTTGTTGGGCTCTCCACCTCTATCACCATTCCAAGTACTCAGAGGAGAGCGTAGTTCCGTAGTGGAATGGTCCCGGTCTGGTGTCTGGTCCGATGGAGGTTTCTCAGGTGTACCTCGTGCTTCATTAGTTTCCACATGAGTCCGATTGTCCACATCTCCGACACTGCAGGGAGAAGCCTGAGTTTCTCTTGCCAGATGGTCAGGAAGGGATCCAAGATCAGAGGAGACTACATCCAATTGATTACCCTTTCCCAGGTTTATCAAACCATTGATGAAGACTCGTGGCAAAAGCGTATTCATCACGTCTTTGTCGAGTGAAATGTTTTGGCTAGAGAAGTTTCCTTTTGGTGAATTAAATGGAGAAAGCACAGGCGGAAGTACAAACTCACTTTGAGTGTTCTCCATGTATTCTTCATCCCACTTGTCTATTGCAGGAGGCAACTCATAGTTTAAAGGTGGGCTGCTGTCATGTGTTCCTATCTCTTGGTGTAAGAGGAAGGAGGACTGCTGTGAACCCTGGGAAATGGAAGCGCTTGGTGAAGAAGTTGGACTCCAAACAGCCTTGGGGATGGGAGATAAGGCGAACACAGGCCTGTCTGTAAGCGAGCCTCTCAAGCCAAGTTCTGAAGGGGAATGCGTTGACGAGGATGGACCAACTGACAGTAGGTCAGTACCAGAATCTGATTGCTGACTCGCGGTGAAGGAGGTAGTAGTAACTGCAGGAAGACCTACAGTTAATTTCTTTGCATGAAGTGAATTATTTTCTGTTTCATGTGAAGACTTGTGTCCTACACCCTCTGTTAGATCTGCTTCATGGTGAATGTCACTGCTTTGCCTTCCTAACGAGCCCAGAGGTTGGTGATGCTGCGGAGATAACCTTTGCCTGTCTGCTGGTAGCTTCAAAAGGGCGGGTCCATTGTCAGCAAAGGGCCACGCCTTGTCTGTGCGTGCACATGAATAGTGTTCTCTTCTAATATGGACCCTCACCCTCTGGCAGGTGAAAGTTGCCTGGTCGTCACTGAACAATTCTGGGGTCTCTTGCGCTACCTTTTTAGGGCAAGGTTCTTCAGGGACACCGTTGTCTTTCCTGAGTGTAGGTTCTGGACATGACTGACTGCATTTTTGCACTTCCTTTAAAATGTTGTCCAGGTCCTGTCTTTTTGTTCTAACATTCCCACCTGAGCTTTGACCCGCCTTTCCAAACCAGAAGGATGTTTTAGAGACATCACTGTCCCTACCATTTGAGAAACGACTTGCAGTAGAATTGATTCCACTCTCTTTCTTTGTATTTTCTACTGGTTGTCTCCGGTTTCCAGACAACCGCATTCTCAGATACGGCACTGTGGTATTTTGGCGCTGGTCACAACGGGGACTTGACTGAAATCCGGCAACTCTCATGTCCTGTTTGAAGCAATACACAGTCTCGGTTCTCAGAACATCTGGTAGCAAAAAGCGAGAACGGTCCCACTTCACCCTACAGTTTCGGACAACGTCACAAAGGGTTACTTTAGGGTGGCGGCCTAGCCTGACGTCTTCCCTGGATGTCTTTTCTGGACAGAGGTCAAAGCTTTTTGCCACAAGTTTGACTTGGGTTCTCCTCTGAGGGGAAATGCATTTAGAGTGGCCACAGATAGTGCATGTGGATGCTTGTGAGCGTCTTTTTAAAGACACCTCTGAACCAGCGAAGGAAGTAGAGATGGAATTCACAGTTCCATCAACATCTGCAAATGGAAACAAAAGGGGGTGGGAGAAGAAAAAAACTGTGTTTCATATTGCCTGCATTATTTGTTTCCCATCAAATGAATAAAAGAACATTTAAAAAAAAATCAATGTCATCGAAATGTCCTCCAAAAAGCACATAATTTCTTCTGACTTACTGAAGTCATGTAAAAAGACAAAATCTGACACACTTTTTAGCTTTTATTGCAAATCTTGTTTTATTAACTATTGTATGACAAAATACATGTTAATACTATAATAATATGATTTTTTTTTTTTTAAATGTGTGCATCATCAGGATTTTGGTTAAACTGCCATGGTACCTGTGGCGGTGTGGTCAGAGTAATTTGCAAAATTTGCTATGATTTTATTTAAATACACATTAAAATTTATACATACGTTTAAAACAAATCTGTTATCAATTAGTATTACCGTATTTTCCGCACTATACGGCACACCTAAAATCTTACAATTTTCTCAAAAGCTGACAGTGCGCCATATAATCCGGTGCGCCTCATATATGGACTAATATTGAGCCACAATAAGCGGTGAAAAATGGATGGATGGATGGATGGAGATCTCGCAACTACGGTAAGCCGCCAACTTAATTTCCCCCCTTAGAAGAAGTTTTGCGCTTCTTCTTCTACGGTAAGCAGCCGCCAACCTCATTTTCCCCCGTAGAAGAAGCGTGTGGTGCATGCTGGGATATATGACTGCGGGAGGCGTGCCGTTTCTGTGTGTTTATGTAAAGACCCCAAAATGGCTCCTATTAAGAGACATGCTTACGACGCAGAGTTTAAACTCAAGGCGATCAGTCACACAGTAGAACACGGGAATAGAGCAGCAGCGAGAGAATTTAACATTAACAGCAGCGACACTGACTCCTTTAATGACGACTTGGACGAGACGTAGCCGGGCATGTTGGATGCCGTATTCACCCAACTGTTTGATTGGAACACTAAAGAATAAGAATTTGAGTGATTCGTGGATGAGGAATAACTTAATAAAGTGAGCTTCACATGTTTATTTTGTGTGTTGTGTTGTTTGACATTATCGTTTGAGCAACGTTGAGTTATTGATATATTATTGCTTTGCACTATTTCGAGTGTTACTATATTATGATTGCACGAACGTTTGATTTACCGTAACAATATCAGACCGTTTTCTACGCGTTTATTGAAACGGGGAAAATAATAAAACAGCTGTTTATTCATTTTGGGAGTGAACGGAGTTGTCAGAACGCTGGTTTGTAATCTATTAATTTGACTGACCTATCTTACAGTTTTGTTGACATTCCCTTTAGCGCAGCTCCATCTAAAGGATGCATAACGTAACCCCAGCCTCTACTGTAGCATCTATTCTATGCACCTTATAATGCGGTGCGCCTAATAAATGAACAACGTTTTAAAATAGGCCATCCGTTAAAGGTGCATTTTATAATCCGGTGCGCCTTATAGTGCGGAAATTAAGGTAACTTTTTTTTTATCGTCTTGCCATATTTTCAATTGTTGCTGGATTTTATACAATGACCTTTGTTGAGATTTTTTCAAATGATTACAGACTTTTATGACCTTTTTTTTTTTTAATTAAAAACAACTATCAACATAACTAGTATCTTCTTCTGGAGGTATTATAGAATGTACTGGTGTTTAGAGACTTTACTTCTGTCCCTTCATGTCCCTAAGAAAAGAAAGACCTCCCACCTGCTTGGCGCTGCTGCTCCAGTTGGACTTTCTCTCCTTAAAAGCTCCCACTGTCCTCTTAATATTTGCATATTTCGTAGAAGCGCGGTAATATACAAAAAAAAAAAAACCCCGTCTACATCACAGACATCGCTGAGAACGCTCCAGACAATGTTGTGTGTTTTGTTTACCGTATATCCGGTTCAGCGCAGTTTCCTGTGATCAATGTCTTTTTTCGATGGTTGAGTTTTCGGTACATCATTTGTCAATAGTGCGTAAATAATGAGCTAAATATATCAATTCATACTGTAACGACTAGCGAATATTAATGCTTTATGTTTGTCTGGTTTGGATTTGATGTCCATTTTTCCCATGTTGGCAAACACACCGTCCAGGCCTGAAATGTGATTGGCCGACAGTGAGTAAGTGTTCCGGGGAAGCATAGCCTCACTAAACCAAAATGTTTGCACGTGAGATAAACCCTGTTGGAATTTAACCATTGGTAATCAATCATAAGATTGGTAATGGAAGTTAAAATAGTGTCAGACTTTGTGTGATATCAGACAACCGCATTCTCAGATACGGCACTGTGGTATTTTGGCGCTGGTCACAATGGGGACTTGACTGAAATCCGGCAACTCTCATGTCCTGTTTGAAGAAATACACAGTTTCGGTTCTCAGAAAATCTGGTAGCAAAAAGCGAGAATAGTCCCATCTCACCCTAGAGTTTCAGACAACGTCACAAAGGGTTACTTTAGAGATAAACCCTGTTGGAATTGAACCATTGGTAATCAATCATAAGATTGGTAATGGTAATTAAAATAGTGTCAGACTTTGTGTGATTTCTTCTGGGGGCTATAATATATTATATCACTTTAATTTGTCTATGAATGTGATCACTCATCCAGGTCATTGGAGTCTATGAATATTGTCATTCCATATGTAATCGGATCAATGTGAGAAACTCCATTTTTAACCAACACAACATCCCAGTACACTTCAAAGCAGGCAACATCCTGAGACAGAGACTTGTACTTCCTAAAGACCAGACAGCCCACACCCACAAAAACAATCTGGTGTATGATATCCAGTGTAGTAATGAATACACCGATTCATATATTGGGGAAACAAAACAACCATTAATTCGACGCATGCCACAGCACAGACGGACAAAGTCTTCAGGTCTAGACTCAGCTGTCTACCTGCACCTCAGGGACAAACTGCACTGCTTTACCCAAGCGGTGAGGAAAGAATACTCACTCATCTCAATCCCAGAACTGCATTAGGGCTCAGAAGATGTACCAGCATGAATGTATATATCATCATGACATGATGTCTACATGTGATACCAGCATGAATGTGTGTATATATATATATATATATATATATATATATATATATATATATACACACAGTATATATATATCATCATGACATGATGTCTACATGTGATACCAGCATGAATATATATATATATACACAGTATATATATCATCATGACATGATGTCTACATGTGATACCAGCATGAATTTATGTATATATATATATATATATATCATCATCGTGACATGATGTCTACATGTGATACCAGCATGAATGTATGTATGTATGTATATATATATATATATATATATCATCATGACATGATGTCTACATGTGATACCAGCATGAATGTGTATATGTATATATATATATATATATATATCATCATGACATGTCTATATGTGATACCAGCATGAATGTATATATATATATATATATATATATATATATATCATCATGACATGTCTACAAGTGATACCAGCATGAATGTATATGTATATATATATATATATATATATATATATATATATATATATATATATATATATATCTATCTATATATCATCATGAGATGATGTCTACATGTGATACCAGCATGAATGTATATATATCCTCATGACATGATGTCTACATGTGATTTACAGTAAATGAGTCTCCGGACTTGTCAATTAGATAATGGCGCAAAGTAATACAGATTTTTTTTTAAATACAATTATAAAGCCAAATGTCCCGTTGTAAAAAAATGCATTTTAGGATGTTCAATATATCTATTCATGTAAAATGTTTGCTTACAGAAATAAGAAATTATATATATTGCAGGGGGGTAACGGTACACAAAAATTTCGGTATGTACCTCGGTTTAGAGGGCACGGTTCGGTTCATTTTCGGTACAGTAAGAAAACAAAAAATGTAAATTTTTTGGTTATTTATTTACCAAATTTGTAATCAATGGCTTTATCCTTTTAAAATTGGGGACACTATAATAATTCTGCCCACGTTAATCTACATTAAAATGCCTAAAGTTGTTGCTTTGATTAAAAATAAAATGAAGCCTGTAGTTGATTTTTATTATGTAAATGTTATATTTTTATCAACATGTGATAGCAGGGACCCTGCCATTCAAAATTAGGCTGCTACATTACTAAAGATCAACGTAGCTATAGCTGAAAAAAATAGTAAAATAGCAATATGAGAGACTATTCATCCCTGAACACCATGGACTTCAATGAAATAACAGACATACAGGGCTTTGCTGACCCTAACACGCACACGCGCGCACACACACACAGCAAAATGAGCTAACGTTACGCTAAAAGCTAGTTAGCCTTCACCTCAAACCAGAACTGCGAGCGAACTGAGCTGCAGTTTAAGTTTTTTAGAAGGTCAACGGGCTCATAGTGATGTTAGTAAAAGTTGTTGTGACTGGGAAGTGTTTTTTATAATTTGGGGAGAGTACGCTGTCCGCTGCTTCCCTGCTAAACGAATATCTGCTCGACGCTGAAGCATTGACTACATCGCTCTGAATGCGCACTGGTGATTAGCTGTTACATCACTCTGAATACGCACTGCTGATTGGCTTTGTGTGTAACCAATCAGATGTTTGTGTGGGGGGTACAATGCTTGCTGTTGAGTAAGAGGCAGAAAGCAGAGCAGCTTGTGAAGACTTTTGCTTACAAACTCGTTCGGTACGTACCGAAACGGTTCATTACAAATACACGTACCGTTACACCCCTAATATATTGATAAGAAATTATCGAATTCGCTTATGGAACATATTCCTTATCGATTCTCTAATCAAATCCAGATGGGTCAGTGGTTATCAAATGGGGGTACGTGTACCCCTAGGGGTACTTGAAGGTATGCCAAGGGATACGTGAGGGTTTTTTTTTAATATTCTAAAAATAGCAACAATTCAAAAATCCTTTATAAATATGTTTATTGAATAATACTTCAACAAAATATGAATGTAAGTTCATAAACTGTGAAAAAAAATACAGCAATGCAATATTCAGTGTTGACAGCTCGATTTTTTGTGGACATGTTCCATAAATATTGATGTTAAAGATTTCTTTTTTAGTGTAGAAATCTTTAGAATTAAGTTGATGAATCCAGATGGATCTCTATTACAATCCACAAAGAGGGCACTTTAAGTTGATGATTACTTCTATGTGTAGAAATGTTTGTTTATAATCGAATCACTTGTTTATTTTTCAAAAAGTGTTTAGTTATTTTTATAATTTTTTTCCCCCAAATAGTTCAAAAAGACCACTACAAATGAGCACTATTTTGCACTTTTATACAATTTAATAAATCAGAAACTGATGACATAGTGCTGTATTTTACTTTATCTCTTTTTTTCAAACAAAAATGCTTTGCTCTGATTAGGGGGTACTTGAATTAAAAAAATGTTCATAGGGCAGGGGTGCCATTAGCGGCCCACAGTTATTTTTTAACAGCCCTAAGCACATTCTAAAAATACGATTGAAAAAATAAAAAACAGAAAAAGTGGTATAAAAGAGCAAACAGGTGAAATGTGACAAGAAAATGTTGCAATGTTTACTCTAATAACACAAAGCTGTCATGCAGGTTGTTATTTTCTTTAAAAAAAAATCATTAATCAAAATCAATGTCACATTAAATATTCCACTTTGAGACATTTTTGGGGGAAAATGTTGCATATTTTGTGTTTGCCATATAAAAAAACAAGTTGTTTTTTTTCTAAAGAAGGGCCTAATAGGAACAAACAAAAAACATAAACAACAATAAAATTTACAATTGATAGATGATCTGAAGTTGATCTCAAGACGATTGTGTTTTAAGTAAACAGTAAAAAAAAAAAAAGTTTTTTATTTTTAATGTGTAGGACTTTTGGATCCCCAATAATTTTAGTAGGATTCTGTGTGTGTGATTGCTAAAAAAAATAAAAAATAAATAAAATCAATGTTATGTGTTGACGTTTTTAAGGCTCCAATTATATAATCTGAAATATTCCACTTTAACATTTTATTGGGGGAAACTTTTGCATATTTTGTGTTTTATTTCCATAACAAAACAGGGTTTTTTTCTTTGACAAAAAGGGGCATACAACTTAAATCTTTAAAAACGTTTTATTGACAAATAGACCTAAGGTTGATCTAGAGATTTAAACCTTAAATAACAATAATACAAAATAATGACACTCATCCTTCCGTGCATCTATTTTCTACTGTTTATTCCCTTTAGGGTCAAAATGATGACACATTTTAAATATTTTTTTGACCAAAATATTGTGGTGTCCCTGGGACCAAACCTGAGTGGAGGCCTAAATGTATATGTTTACACATATATTGTATAGTTTTTTTAAATAAAAAAAATATCAAAATGGCCCCTGCTTGCGTTGATTTTTCAGTGTGCGGCCCTCAGTGAAAAAGTTTGGACACCCCTGTCATAGGGGTACATCACTGAAAAATGGTTGAGAACCACTGAGAAAAGTTGTTGTATATGGAAAAAAAAACAATATTTGGTTTAACAAAAGCTCAATTTTATTTTATAAGAAAAAAATTAATAAAATAAATAAATATTGACTGTTGTTACCCCCGTAATAAAATAAAATAAATATTGACTGTTGTTACCCAAAGTATATTAAGAGAGATTTTTCAGAAAAACAAATATATACAGTAACACAAAAACAACCAGTCTCTGTGATCACTTTAAGTGTATAAATAATAATAATAGTGTTAAATAAAATTAGTCCCTTGGGCACAAAACTGAAAATAATACAGCTCTCCAAAAGGTGCACTTCTGCTGTTATTGGAACAAACTAACTACACACACTATGACACTAAGAACGCCACAGTCATCAATCAACAATTCTTCTTCCAAAAAATTAGCATGTCTGCTTTTTCCGGGTCAAGTCTGACCCTCTCTTTGCTAATCGTGGAAAAAACATGTTCACTTGGCGCGGAACTAGCTTGGACACAGATAGGTTTGACGACATCCTCCTCCAGTCTGTATCTAAACCTTCTGTGCTCCATCGGTGTGGCTTCCACCAGGAATGACTGCACGTCCTTGTCCTGGAGGGGAAACGAGTGACAGACACAGCATAGAATTAGGGGGGAAATTAGCTGAATGTGAAGACTAGGGTGTCTCTTATTAAGTCTTTAGCATATCAGTATGTGGAAATAAATGATGGAATGGATTAAAGGCCTACTGAAACCCACTACTAGCGACATCGCAGTCTGATAGTTTGTATATCAATAATGAAATATTAACATTGCAACACATGCCAATACGCCCGGTTTAGTTTACTAAATTGCAATTTCAAATTTTGTGCGGAAGTATCCTGCTGAAACGTCGCGATATGACGACGCATGCGTGTGACGTCAAGCATTGTGGAGGACATTTTGTTCCAGCACCGTTCCCAGCTATAAGTCGTCTGTTTTCATCGCATAATTCCACAGTATTATGGACAACTGTGTTGCTGAATCTTTTGCAATTTGTTCAATGAATAATGGAGACGTCAAAGAAGAAAGCTGTAGGTGGGAAGAGGTGTATTGCGGCCGCCTTTAGCAACACAAACACAGCCGGTGTTTCATTGTTTACATACACGAAACATGACGGTGAAGCTTTACTATGGAACAGAGCGGTCAAGCGAACACGGTTGGATTGGACCACATACACAAAGTGCAGTGTATTATGCAGCGATCATTTCGAAAAATCGTGTTTCGAAGAGGGTCCCTTGCGAAGGGCAGAGCCACCACACATCGACTGGTGCTTAAAAAAAGTGCAGTGTTAGGGTTAGGGTTGTACAGGTATGACCATATAATCTCACTAAAACACTAGTAACACACTAAGCAGATAAGGGATTTTCCGGAATTATCCTTCTAAATTTGTCTAATAACATCTGAATCGCTTCCACTGTAAAGACTTTTTTTTTTTCTTTCTAGTCCTTTACTCACTTTCCTCATCCACAAATCTTTCATCCTCACTCAAATTAATGGGGAAATTGTCGCTTTCTCGTCCGAATCGCTCTCGCTGCTGGTGGCCATGATTTTAAACAATGTTCAGATGTGAGGAGCTCCACATCCCGTGACGTCACGCGCACATCGTCTGCTACTTCCGGTACAGGCAAGGCTTTTTTATTAGCGACAAAAAGTTGCGAACGTGTCGATGTTCTCTACTAAATCCTTTCAGCAAAAATATGGCAATATCGCGAAATGATCAAGTATGACACATAGAATGGACCTGCTATCCCCGTTTTAATAAGAAAATCTCATTTCAGTAGGCCTTTAAGTAATGAAGTTAAACATTGTACTGATATGATCCACTTTAAGAGGTTGTTCAAATTAATAGTGCTTACAAAGTACAAAGAAGAATTATGAGAAATACTTTCAACCTTATTGAAAAAAAGATATACTTCATCTCATTATACTAATGACTGAATTAATGAATTACATATTACAAAACTGTTGTATATACTAATTCACAGATGTTATTTTATTATTAAAAGGTCAGTAAATTACATATACCGTATTTCCTTGAATTGCCGCCAGGGGGCTAATTGATTTAAAACCTCTTCTCACTCCGGCGCTTACCAAAGGTATGCGGTAAATTTAGGCCTGCGCTTATAAATTTGAGTGTAATGTAAGAATACCATCATGAAAAGCACATTTAATAAAAAAAAAACATTATTATGGTCTACCTTTACTTATAAATGAAGTCCATGCGCAGCTCCTTCTGATCAAAAGCATCAATAACTTGTTTATAGAAGTCTTCCTTATCTTTCTTCAGTTTTAAAAGTCTGTCTCGATGGAGATCTTCCTTTATTACCTCCTGCTTCGATTGAAAGTCCAGTTTAGAAAACTGTTTTATTTTAGATATGTAATCCTCCATGTTAAAAGTGCAAGTGAGAGGAAAAAATAAACCGCTGCTCACTCTTGCTGCTTGTTGTCACTTCTTCTGCAGCCGAGTAGTCGCAAGAAGGATCACTAGCGCCCTCTACCACCAGAAGGCGGGAGTCATTTAATGACTCATATTTGACACACGCAGCTACGGTATATTAATAAAACATAGCTGCTTACTGTTCTGTTTAGCATATTCAATAGCTTGGACCTTAAATCCTACTGAATAGCTCTTCATCTTCTTCCCTGTACACAATTTCAAATTATTGAAATCAGCATCTTCCATTTTGAAAATGGCGACAGGGGAAGTGTCACTCGTGACGTGACGAGTTTGACCTGGCGGAAATTCTAGGCAAATGCTAATCATTTGGCGAAACGAGTTTGAACCGGCGGAAATTCGAGACATTCTGTAATAAAAATATTTTGCGAAACTACTTTTGACCCGGCGTTAATCCTGAGCCGGCGGTAATGCTAAGCATGCGCTAATTATTTATGCAAAACGAGTTTGACCGGGAGAAAATCTAGGCAGGCGCATACTATATACCCTGCGGCAATTCAAGGAAATACGGTATATTTGTAAACGCTCTGAAGTGGGATAGGGGTAGGATTAAATAAGCTTTGCTTCTTCCTACTCCTTTTCGGACATGATGTAAAATGAAATGATATGAGACTGTGTTATGCTGTATGTGTGTTCCTCTACGAAATAAACTAAAGAAAGAAAGAAAGCACTAGTTTATTAGACAGACCTGCAAACTCTGGAGCGGTGTAGGCTACAAGATACCCTAAACGTTATCAGTCACACACAAAAAGGCTAAGGGTAACGTTACCGTTAGCCACTGACTATGTTTAGGTAACATCAGTCTAGCTAACATTACTGCAGTCCTGGTTGACGTAAGAGGTAACGTTATTTTAGCCTTAAGGCTGCAAGTGAGCAAATATGGAAATGAACCGGCAACAGTTAACGTTAGTTACTCACCGGCACTATCACTGGAACTGGGGCTGCAGGTTGAAGCGGAGGAAGATGGGCGTGCTTGGTCATCTCTGTCGCTGCTTCTCCACATGTCCAAGACACGCCACGCTTCTTGATCGTTCAGGTTTTGCGCGGCCTGAACATGTTTCAATATGCTTGTTGTACTTCCCCCTTACATGAGAGCGAAGCCTGGCAATAATTGCATATTGCCGTTTCCTCGTCGTATTTTTTTGTAAAATGAAGCCATGCCTTGAGGCGTTTTTTTCGGGTCCATTATTTTTGCTGCTTTCTGTACCTGACGCCTAATGACTGAGCTACGTCATTTCCTGTGATGTCCAACAGGGCATTTCCTGTGGGTCGGGATTCGAATAAAGAACCAACTCTTTTTCTCTACTATAGTGCAGGGGTGTCAAACTGAAATACAGAGAGGGTCAACATTTAAAACTGAACAAAGCCGCGGGCCAAGGTTGAACAAATAAACCTCTGAGGTGGTAGCGTGTATTGTAGCGTCCCGGAAGAGTTAGTGCTGCAAGGGGTTCTGGCTATTTGTTCTGTTGTGTTACGGTGCAGATGTTCTCCCGAAATGTGTTTGTCATTCTTGTTCGGTGTGGGTTCACAGTGTGGTGCATATTTGTAACAGTGTTAGAGTGGTTTATACGGCCACCTTCAGTGTGACCTGTATAGCTGTTGACTAAGTATGCTTTGCATTCACTTATGAGTGTGTACAAGCTGCTTATAACATGAGGCTTGGCCGGCACACTGTTTGTATGGAGGATAAGCGGACGTGACGACAGGTTGTAGAGAACGTTAAAGGCATTGCCTTTAAGGCACGGCCCCCAATATTGTTGTCCGGGTGGAAATTGGGAGATATTCACGAGAATGGTTGCCCAGGGAGATTTTCAGGAGAGGCACTGAACTTCAGGAGTCTCCTGGGAAAATCAGGAGGGTTGAGCATTAGCGGTGAATGCGGTGTTTGTCATTCTTGTTCGGTGTGGGTTCACAGTGTGGTGCATATTTGTAACAGTGTTAAAGTGGTTTATACGGCCACCTTCAGTGTGACCTGTATAGCTGTTGACTAAGTATGCTTTGCATTCACTTATGAGTGTGTACAAGCTGCTTATAACATGAGGCTTGGCCGGCACACTGTTTGTATGGAGGATAAGCGGACGTGACGACAGGTTGTAGAGAACGTTAAAGGCATTGCCTTTAAGGCACAGCCCCCAATATTGTTGTCCGGGTGGAAATTGGGAGATATTCACGAGAATGGTTGCCATGGGAGATTTTCAGGAGAGGCACTGAACTTCAGGAGTCTCCCGGGAAAATCAGGAGGGTTGAGCATTAGCGGTGAATGCGGTGTTACAGCGGCACCGCCTCTGTATAATACCGGCGGGCCAGCTCTTATGTTAATTTGATATTGCCTCCAGGACCAAATTAAATTACATGGCCGCGGGCCAGAGTTTGACACCCATGCTATAGTGGCATCGATAACGGGAACCGGTTCTCAAAAAGGGATGAGTACATAGAATCGGTTCTTTTCTTATCGAACAACTGGGAGAACCGGTTTCGAACATCATCCCTAGAAATGAGTCAATTTTATTGTTAGTTTTATGATAGTTCTTTACCTTCCAATTACTGTGCAGTAGTAAACAATGAGAAATGAATACTTACATAAATAATATGTATCAGTATTACAGTACATTGTAAACACTGTAGTGCATATGTGGGCAACCCCCCCACCCCATAGTTTCCAGTGAAGGTCAGGGGTCATGGATGGAAACAAGAGATGCTTAGCTAACATGCTAACCAGGGATTGAATACTGGCCAGGTAATGCACGTCATTCAATATTTGTATCAAAAAGATGATACTGAAAGAGTATTAGCAGCTAAATGCACCTGGAAGTACATTTTCTTACTGTTGGTGACGTCATAGTTCAATCAATCAATCATCCATCCATCATCTTCCGCTTACCCGAGGTCGGGTCGCGGGAGCAACAGCCTAAGCAGGGAAACCCAGACTTCCCTCTCCCCAGCCACTTCGTCTAGCTCTTCCCGGGGGTGTTTATTTAAAAAGCCAAAGTGTCTTAAAGGGCTACACAAACCACAACGACATCCTCAGTAGAGCCCTCATAAGGGCAAGGAAAAACTCACCCCAGTGGGACGTCGACAATGACTATGAGAAACCTTGGAGAGGACCCTCCAAGGTTTCTCATAGTCATTGTCGGTGTTAAAAGTTGTTTGTCCAGCTTATGATGATTAAAAAAGGAAGAAATGGAACCAGCATAGAGGAAATAAAAGCAGTGTCTTCAGAAAACAATTGCAATAACTTAAATAGTTACAAAATTTGTTAGGGGAGGGGCCAGTAACCCCCGTAAAAAAGGTCCAGGGTGCATTTAATGCTGTAAATTGCATACAATGATGACTATGAGAAACCTTGGAGAGGACCCTCCAAGGCAGGGGCGCTCACACTTTTTCTGCAGGCGAGCTACTTTTCAATTGACCAAGTCGAGGAGATCTACCTCATTCCTATTTATAATTTATATTTATTTATTTATGAAAGAGACATTTTTGTTAACAAGTTAATGGTGTTTAATGATAATAAAAGCATGTTTAACACACATAGATTCCTTTATTTCATGAAGACAACAATATAAGTTGGTGTATTTGATTCTGATGACTTGCATTCATTGGAATTAGACAGTGGTGCTGATAACGTCCGCATTTTCAAATGGAGGAGAAAAAAAAAGTCTTCCTTTCTGTCCAATACCACATGAAAGTGGTTGGATTTGGCATCTCATTTGTCCAACTTGCATACTCGTTTTTAAACACTTTGTTATGAGAGTAGCATATGTGTGTGGCCCTTTAATGTCTGGCAGCAGGTGAGTGAAGTCAGTGAGTGTGCGGGTGGGCAAGCAAGTGAGAAAGCGGTCGTTGAGGGCGGGGGAGAAATACATTGGCATCAAACTCCGTAGCTTGCTAGCTTGTGCATGCTAGTTTTCTGAGACTCTTATTTTGTTAGCACAGGCAGGATGAAACAGGTCTTTTATGGTGAAGACAGGAATTGTGCAGTCGGTCTTTAGAGGTTTGACAGTAGGTACGGAGTCTCTAGAAATAAAATGTGTTTCTCTGCGTCCGCCCTGTTAGTGATTTTTTTCTTAAATATGAGCTCGCAGCAGCCAGCGTCATCTCACAAGATCCTCGGGTGCCGAGAATGTCAAACAACTGACGAAAGTGAAGTCTTGGTATGATTGATGATTGCTCATTTTTATGTCTATTTTTTAATGCCTGGCTTAGATCGACTGATACACCCTCCGAGATCGACCAGTCGATCGCGATCGATGTAATGGGCACCCCTGCTCCAAGGTTTCTCAATAGTCGTTGTTGGTGTTAAAAGTTGTTTGTCCAGCTTATGATGATTAAAAAAGGAAGAAATGAAACCAGCATAGAGGAAATAAAAGCAGTGTCTTCAGAAAACAATTGCAATAACTTAAATAGTTACATTATTTGTTAGGGGAGGGGCCAGTAACCCCCGTAAAAAAGGTCCAGGGTGTGTTTAATGCTCTAACTTGCATACAATGATGACTAAGAGAAACCTTGGAGAGGACCCTCCAAGGTTTCTCATAGTCATTGTCAATGTCCCACTGGGGTGAGTTGTTCATTGCCTTTATGAGGGCTCTACTGAGGATGTCGTTGTGGTTTGTGTAGCCCTTTGGGACACTTGGGCTTTTTAAATAAACATTGATTGATTGATTGATTAACTATGATGTCACCAACAGTAAGAAAATGTACTCTCAGGTGCATTTAGTTGCTAATACTATCTTTTTGATACAAATATTGAATGACGTGCGTTACCTGGCCAGTATTCAATCTTTGGTTAGCATCTATTGTTTCCATCCTTGACCTCCAACCTTCACTGGCAACTATGACGTCACCAACCATTCGCCCTCGTGGCAACTATGACGTCACCAAGTTAGGCCTCGTGAGGCTCCTCGCCACTTTTTCAAGACTCTTATTGGTTTTATCTCAGCAACAACACAATTCAAGACTCTTATTGGTTTTATCTCAGCAACAACACACTCTTGTCTACTTGCCTGTCAAGCCGCGCCGCTCCACACGACTTCCACGAGAAAGATAACCGCCATTGTTGGCCTCGGCGTCCACGTCGACGGGCGCCTGGCGGCCTGCTGTTCTCCGCGCCGCCTTCACACAAGCGACGTGTTTTATTCTGCTTCGGTTGAGTCTGAGCCTGTTCGACGACGGCGACATCGTTGAAGAAGCACCAGAGGAAAGGTTGTTGTCCCAAGTGAAGTTACAGCACGGGGAAATGTTAATTAAGGCGGGAGGCCATTACGGGCTTGGTCCTAGGTGTGGTGGCGCCTGTGCGCATGCGCAATAGCTTGCACTGAAAGCCGCGCAAATTGGCAGCAGTGCGCATGCGCAACCGTTTGCTTGAAACACACGATCGTTTGAAAATGGCATTGATTGATTGATACTTTTATTAGCAGAAGGCACAGTACAGTACATATTCCGTACAATTGACCACTAAATGGTAACACCCGAATAAGTTTTTCAACTTGTTTAAAGTCGGGGTCCATGTTAATCAATCAATGGTAACCTATAACTACTGGAGTGTTATCCCTCTAAAAGACTCATACACTATATTCTTGCTTAAACCAATATTAACTACGCACGCAAACTATCTTATCGTAGTGTTACCCTTCTAATAGAATCATACACTATTCTTGCTTAAAATGTTCCGAGCTCTTACTGCAGAGCAAACAATGGAACTGTATTTTGCAACAAGAAAACTAATTTATTAATACTTCTTGAATAAGATCTTACCAAACATCTAAACTTTTTCATCACTCAAAATTGCCCGAAATGTATGACTTAAACCAGTAGTGTCCAAAGTGCGGCCCGTAGCTAATCGTTTACCGGCCCGCCACACATTCTGCAAAAATTGCAAAATTGATAGTATTGCAAAAATTTCAAAAAACATTTAAAAAAAAGTGGAATGAGGTGAAATCTAATGAGAAAAAGTGGCAATGTTGACACAAATCTGCCATGCAGGCAGTTTTTTTCCTTTCGTCTTTATTTTTTTTTTCCATTGCTCCCAAAAAAAAAAAAGTATGTTATAATGATTTATTACTTAAAAATGATCACTTTAAAATGTTTGATGTGGGAAAAATATTGCATATGTTGTGTGGTTGCCATATAAAAACATCAAAGTTTTGACAAAAGAGCATAAAACAAACAAAATAATAGTTCAAACTTAAAATCGACAGATATATCGGAAGTTGATCTTGAAATTTAACTCTTAAAAGTAAAAAAAAAAAAACTAATAAAAATGCATCACTTTATGAGTGGGGAACCTTTTGGATCTCAAATATATTTAGTAGGATTTTATTAAACTTTTCACTGTGATTACTCAAAAATATTAAATTAAAATCAATGGTGTCCTGCATTGTTGATCTTTGAGGCCTCATAATTGCTAAATAAAGGAACTCTCCTGAAGGAATCAATAAAGTACTATCTTATCTATATAAATACTGCATATTTCATTTTTAATATAAAAAGCAAAGTTGTGTTTGACAGAAAAGGCATAAAACCTTATTTGTTTTACTTGATATCAACCTCAAGTTGATATAGAGATTTACTGTAAGCATTAAATTAATAATTTGACATATTTTTAACATTTTAGTGACAGACACTCTATGCTCCCCAGGAGCCCTAAGGATGTAAAAAAAATATCCATTTATTTTGTTATGGTTTGAAAATGAAAAATATCAAAATGGCCCCCGCATGCTTAAAATTTTTCCGTGTGCGGCCCTCTGTGGAAAAAGTTTGGACACCGCTGACTTAAACAGTTTAACTGTACATCTTTTTTTTTTTTGCAAAAGTAACTTCTGTTTGACCAAACACTCAGCATCATATCAATAAGTGGAATCAAATATTCACTATTGAACAGTTTCACAAGTCAAAATGACTACTTAAACTGTACTAAAACAAAGTTTTTGCACAAAGTCAAATATTGTATTGTAGTGTTACTCATCTAAATCTAAACCCAATTAAACTACTCTTGTTTATCATACATAAAAACTTTTCCGGCGCTGTAAAAGATGTTATAAGTCAACAATAAAAACTAATATAAATTATTCTTGCTTATCAAACATCTAAAAAACACAACTGTCTGGATAACATTTATTTTTATGTAAAAGTAACGTACACAAAACACTATCATATTTCTTCACAAGGCAATGTAACAACTTTAACAAGAAATACATCATTACACAAAGGGAGGTATTTTATGGCATTTACTACTTTTGTTGCCCACAAAGCCAATAATCCGTTTATTGTCTTTAATATTTTGCTTTATTATTGTTGCCTGTTTATTTCATATTTAATTGCAGGTGTGAGTAGCACCTTGTGTAATATTTAACGACAATAACGTCTTTGCTCGCCGTGCAATTTGCAGAATCTTTATTATTTCCTTGATCAATTCAATAAGGGACATAAACACATTGTTGCAGCCTGATTCGTCAACAATTGCTTCTAGAAGCACCTCATTTACCGCCCGAATGCAGCTGAGATAGGCTCCAGCACGACCCCGAAAGGGACAAGCCTTAGAAAATGGATGGATGCTCTTAGAACCACACTAACTTTTTATATCAGCTATACATTTCAAGCTTTGCAAATTGCAAGTAGTCCACCCATCTCATCAATAGAGCAGTGCTAGCCAATGAGCTGTCAACTCTTCACTAAAGACAAAGTTTAAGAAACATGGTTACTTTTTTTCACCCATTTGATTTGATGACTGTCTGCAGAAGTGGTCCTCTGATGTGAGACCCAGGTGTTGGGGAGTAGCCCTGTCCTGCAATGAATGAATGAATAAATGTGTCTGCAGAAGTGAGCGGCGATGGAGAGACCCTGGTGTTGGGAAGTAGCCCTGTCGTGCAATGAATGAGTGAATGCATGTCTGCAGCAGAAGTGAGCGGTGATGGAGAGACCCTGATGTTGGGAAGTAGTCCTGTCGTGCAATGAATGAGTGAATGTCTGCAGCAGAAGTGAGCGGTGATGGAGAGACCCCGATGTTGGGAAGTAGCCGTGTCCTGCAATGAATGAGTGAATGTCTGCAGCAGAAGTGAGCGGTGATGGAGAGACCCTGGTGTTGAGAAGTAGCCGTGTCCTGCAATGAATGAGTGAATGTCTGCAAAAGAAGTGAGCGGTGATGGAGAGACCCTGATGTTGGGAAGTAGTCCTGTCGTGCAATGAATGAGTGAATGTCTGCAGCAGAAGTAAGCGGTGATGGAGAGACCCTGATGTTGGGAAGTAGCCGTGTCCTGCAATGAATGAGTGAATGTCTGCAGCAGAAGTGAGCGGTGATGGAGAGACCCTGGTGTTGAGAAGTAGCCGTGTCCTGCAATGAATGAGTGAATGTCTGCAAAAGAAGTGAGCGGTGATGGAGAGACCCTGATGTTGGGAAGTAGCCCTGTCGTGCAATGAATGAGTGAATGTCTGCAAAAGAAGTGAGCGGTGATGGAGAGACCCTGGTGTTGGGAAGTAGCCGTGTCCTGCAATGAATGAGTGAATGTCTGCAGCAGAAGTGAGCGGTGATGGAGACACCCTGGTGTTGGGAAGTAGCCGTATCCTGCAATGAATGAGTGAATGTCTGCAGCAGAAGTGAGCGGTGATGGAGAGACCCTGGTGTTGGGAAGTAGCCGTGTCCTGCAATGAATGAGTGAATGTCTGCAGCAGAAGTGAGCGGTGATGGAGAGACCCTGGTGTTGGGAAGTAGCCGTGTCCTGCAATGAATGAGTGAATGTCTGCAGCAGAAGTGAGCGGTGATGGAGAGACCCTGGTGTTGGGAAGTAGCCGTGTCCTGCAATGAATGAGTGAATGTCTGCAGCAGAAGTGAGCGGTGATGGAGAGACCCTGGTGTTGGGAAGTAGCCGTGTCCTGCAATGAATGAGTGAATGTCTGCAGCAGAAGTGAGCGGTGATGGAGAGACCCTGGTGTTGGGAAGTAGCCGTGTCCTGCAATGAATGAGTGAATGTCTGCAGCAGAAGTGAGCGGTGATGGAGAGACCCTGGTGTTGGGAAGTAGCCGTGTCCTGCAATGAATGAGTGAATGTCTGCAGCAGAAGTGAGCGGTGATGGAGAGACCCTGGTGTTGGGAAGTAGCCGTGTCCTGCAATGAATGAGTGAATGTCTGCAGCAGAAGTGAGCGGTGATGGAGAGACCCTGGTGTTGGGAAGTAGCCGTGTCCTGCAACGTGGCGGCCTGATTCACAACACCAGCTGTCCCGCCCCACCGAGCCAGCAGATGCTGCTGAAAGGCTTTAGTCCATCAGGGAGAAGAGGCGAGGTTTCATCTCATTGATTCTCCTCGGGGGTCCACAGTCTCACTGCTCTCCACTTCCTTCTTGCCTGACAGCTGAGAGAAGAAAACAAGACAAATTAACGCTGAGGAACTTTTGTTTTGTAATTGTCATAAAGTGAGCCAAACTCAGGAGTGTCCAAAGAGCATTTTTGAACAGCACATTCTGAAAATACACAAAACAAGTGGAGGGTTCAATCTCTCTTCTGTGCTTTTTTGAAGACGAAACGACAAACGGCCTCAAAGGAGATGTTTGAAAAAAAAGCGATAATTTTTTAGCCAACTTTTGTATTGAAGGCGGAATTGCAAAATTCGTGTTGATTTTAGCTGGGAGGTATGAGTGTATGAAATATAGGTCTAACTGAGACCTACATAGTGGTTTTTGGTTCATGTTTCTACGACATTCCTACTGGAAGTTAGTTTTGTCTGTGTTTTCTTCCTAGGGAAACTCAACAATTTTGAGTTTTGTGTTTTTATTTTTATTTTTATTAAATCGCAATTTTTGCCAGTCCTAATGTGTGTGTCAAATTTGGTGAGTTTTGAAGCATGTTAAGGGGGTCAAATTTCAGCTCAAAGAGGCGGCGGTATAATAATAAAGAATAAATAATAATAATAATTAAAGCTGCAAGCAGCGTTGGTCGGGTCCGCCTTTGGCCGCTGCCAAGCCCTGGTCTAAGTCAGACCTACATAGAGGTATTTGTTTCATGTCTCTACGACATTCCTAACAGAAGTTACAAGCAGTTTTGTCTGGGTTTTTTCCTCGGGCGAGCTAGAGCGCAATTTTAACTTTTGGGGTTTGGTTTTTTATTAGATGGCAATTTTCGCCAGTCCTGATGTGTGTGTAAAATATGGTGAGTTTTGAAGCATGTTAAGGGGGTCAAATTACAGATCGGCGTTTCTGGATGTTGTTGATAAATGGCTTTCGCTTTGCATAGTAGAGCTTTAACTTGCACTTTGAAGCATTTTAAGGGGGTCAAATTACAGCTCAAATAGGCAAAAATGACATTTTTTAGGAAATTTTGCGCAGGGGTTCTTTGAAGGCGCGTAAAATCAAAACCGGAGCAGTAATCAAAATTTTTTTGGATAGTTTTAATCAAAAGGGTTCAATCTCTCTCCTGTGCGAGTTTGAAGCCGAAACGACAAACGCAGTCGGAGGAGTTTACGTTTGAAAAAGGTGACGGGTTTTTACAAAACTTTTATTTTGAAGGGGTAATTTTTAACTTCCTGTTGATTTTTGCCGAAGGATGTCAATTATCTAAATGTAGGTCTAAGTGAGACCTACATAGAAGTTTTTGTTACATGTCTTTCCGGCATTCCCACCAGAAGCTACAAGCAGTTTTGTCTGTGTTTTCTTCCTCGAAGCAGTTTTTGCTGTGTTTTGATCAAAAATTGCACAAGAGCGCAATTTTGAGGTTTTTTTTTCATTAGATCGCAATTGCTGTCAGTCCTGATGTGTGTGCTAAGTTTGGTGAGTTTTGAAGCATTTTAAGGGGGTCAAATTTCAGCTCAAAGAGGCAAAAATTAAATTTTTCGCGAAAATTTTGTTTTGAAGTGTTTTTTTCCAACTTCCTGTTGATTTTTGCCCTAGAAGTTAGAATTATGAAATGTAGGTCTAAGTTAGACCTACGTGACAGTTTTTGTTTCATGTCTGTACGACATTCCTAACGGAAGTTACATGCAGTCTGTTTTTCTTTCCTTCCTAGGGGGCACTAGCGCGCAATTTTAATTTTTCTGGTTTGGCCTTCTAATAAGTTGGGAAGGCATGCCAGACCGATGTGTGTGTCAAATTTGGTGAGTTTTGAAGCACGTTAAGGGGGTCAAATTACAGCGCATGGGTGCGGAATAATAATAAAACGCACCAGTTTCAATAGGGTCTTTGGCCAAGCCCGGATAAGCGGTAGAAGATGGATGGATGGATTATTACACAGAGAAAAAGTTGTATACACATGTGTTATACATCAGTCTCATAGTAATAACAGTTGTAAAGTGGCTTAGGCATTTTATAAGGACGCCTTTGTGCCACCATTTTAAGACTCTAATACATTGTGAAAGGAATGCAGTTGTTGTATTGAAGTTGGAGTAGCAAACTTCCTGTTGATTTTTGCTGAAGGATGTCAATTATTAAAATGTAGGTGTAAGTGAGACCTACATAGATGTTTTTGTTTCATGTCTCTCTGACATTCCTACCCGAAGTTAAAAGAGGTGTTTTCTTCAGAGCAGTTTGTCTGTGTTGTATTCCTAGGGGGCGCTAGAACGCAATTTTGAGTTTTGGTTTTTTTTGTTTTTTTTATTAGATCGCAATTTTCGCCAGTCCTGATGTGTGTGCAAAGTTTGGTGAGTTTTGAAGCATTTTAAAGGGGTCAAATTACAGCTCAAAGAGGCAAAAATGTCATTTTTTAGGAAAATTTGCGCAGGGGTTCTTTAAAGGCGCGTAAAATCTAAACCGGAGCAGTAATCAAAACCCTGTGAATAACTTTTTAATCAGAAGGGTTCAATCTCTCTCCTGTACGAGTTTGAAGCCGACATAACAAACGCGCTTAGAGGAGATACTGTTTGAAAAAAGGTGACGGGTTTTTACAAAACTTTTATTTTGAAGGGGTCATTTTTAACTTCCTGTTGATTTTTGCTGAAGGATGTTAATTATTAAAATGTAGGTCTAAGTGAGACCTACATAGAAGTTTTTGTTTTATGTCTTTCCGGCATTCCTACTGGAAGTTACAAGCAGTTTTATCTGTTTTCTCTTCCTAGGAGCAGTTTTTTCTGTGTTTTATTCAAAAATTGCGTTAGAGCGCAATTTTGAGTTTTGGGGTTTGTTTTTTTAATTAGATTGCAATTTTTTCTGGTCCCGATGTGTGTGCCAAGTTTGGTGAGTTTTGAAGCATTTAAAGGGGGTCAAATTACAGCTCAAAGAGGCAAAAATTGCATTTTTTGCGAAAATTTTGTTTTGAAGGAGTTTTTGCCAATTTCCTGTTGATTTTTGCCCGAAGATGTACATTGGGAAATGTTAGACCTACATAGAGTTTTTTTTTTCATGTCTCTACGACATTGCTAACGGAAGTTACAAGCAGTCTTATTTTTTTCTTCCTAGGGGGCGCTAGCACGCAATTTTAATTTTTGGGGCTTGGTTGCTTAATATGTTGGGAAGGTCCACCGTACTGATGTGTGTGTCAAATTTGGTGAGTTTTGAAGCATGTTAAGGGGGCCAAATTATAGCGCATATGTGCGGAATAAAAAAAGAATAATAAAACGCACAAAGAACAATAGGGTCCTTTGGCCCATTGCAAAGGACTCCTTTGGAGTCCTTTGCAATGGGCCTGGCGGACCCTAATAATAATAATAATAAAACCTTAGAAAGTCAATAGGGTCCTCTGTCCCAAAGGGACATAGGTCCCTAAAAATGTAGACTGGAGAAATAAATCTAAAGTTCATCTAGAAACTTAAGTAGTGAAAGTGGAAAAAAATGTCTCTTTAGTACAAGAGGGGTACTTTTAGACCAGGGGTCGGCAACCCGCGGCTCTTTAGCGCCGCCCTAGTGGCTCTCTGGAGCTTTTTCAAAAATATATGACAAATGGAAAAGATGAGGGGAAAAAAACATATTTTTAGTTTTAATTTGGTTTCTGTAGGAGGACAAACATGACACAAAGCTCCCTAATTGCTATAAAGCACACTGTTTATATTAAACATGCTTCACTGATTCGAGTATTTGGCCAGCGCCGTTTTGTCCTACTAATTTTGGCGGTCCTTGAACTCGCCCTTTTTTGTTTACATGTATAACTTTCTCCGACTCTCTAAGACGTGATTTTTGCCACTTCTTTTTCCGTCTCATTTTGTCCACCAAACTTTTAACGTTGTGCATGAATGCACAAAGGTGAGTTTTGTTGATGTTATTGACTTGTGTGGAGTGCTAATCAGACATATCTGGTCACGGCATGACTGTAAGCTAATCGATGCTAACATGCTATTTAGGCTAACTATATGTACATATTGCATCATTATGCCTCATTTGTAGCTATATTTGAGCTCATTTAGTTTCCTTTTAGTCCTCATAATTCAATTTATATCTCATGACACACTATCTGTATGTAATATGGCTTTTAATTTTTTGACGTTCCAGACAGATTTGTTTTTGTATTTTTAGTTCAATATGGCTCTTTCAACATTTTGGGTTGCCGACCCTTGTTTTAGATCCTCAACAATTTTACGGGGATTTTTTTAAACGGTCATTGCTCAAAAATCAATGTTATAAAATATTCAGCTATTTAAGGCTCTAATTACTTCAAATCTAAGTAATCCACTGAAGTATTTTTTAGGGAAATAATGACTTTGTGGTTTTGCCACTTTGACAAGAAGGGCATAAAACATCAACATTTGTTTTACTTCACACCGACAAATAGACATGATGTTACTGTAAGTGCGAGACTTAAGTGTTGAAAAAAATGTATGACTTCTTTTAAACACTTTTATGACTTTTAGATCCCTAATCTTTTTTTTTAAATACTCAACAATAATGAATTAAAATCAATGTTATGAACTATTGAGGAAATGATGCAGACCAAAGGACATAAAGCAACTTTGTATCCCCAGAGGCCGTATTTATCAAGCTTCTTGGAATTATTCCTAAGAAGTCTGCTAAGAGTTGACTTATGAGGAAAGACATTTTTCAATGAAAGCTGCACTTAAAAGTGAGTTATCAAGCGTCTTACTCACACTTTCAGCGAAGTGTAGGACTGAATTTTAAGTGTCACACTCAGAGCTGAATTGCGACATTACTATGTGCCGTAAACTGAACTTTAGGTGACGTCATTTCTGTGTCTATAGAAATGACCAGAAATCCCTTGTCTAAGAATAAAGAAATATCTTAGAAATATTTAAGTGGACAATGGGAGTGTATATTTTGACAATAAACTACAAAATAATACAAAACAAAATAAACAATTCTGAGAATCCTCTCAAAGAGCTCCTAACTTATCCTGAAAATCTCTCGGCTAGGAGTTTTAGCACTCATTTGTGCACATAACTTGTGCATTTTTTTTTTTACATACTTATATGTGAGCGCACAACTTGTGCACTAATGTTGCACTCCGATATGAACACACAACTTTTGCACTTACTTGTCGCTCATATATGAGCACAAATGTGCACCTATTTTACACACTTACAAACTCTGTTTCCATATGAGTTGGGAAATTGTGTTCGATGTAAATGTAAACAGAATACAATGATTTGCAAATCCTTTTCAACCCATATTCAGTTGAATAGGTGGCAATAAATACTGATAAAGTTGAAGAATGCTCATCAAACACTTATTTGGAACATCCCACAGGTGTGCAGGCTGATTGGGAACAGGTGGGTGCCATGATTGGGTATAAAAGCAGCTTCCATGAAATGTTAAGTAATTCACAAACAAGGATGGGGTGAGGGTCACCACTTTGTAAGCAGATTGTCGAACAGTTTTAGAACAACATTTCTCAACGAGCTATTGCAAGGAATTTAGGGATTTTACCATCTACGGTCCGTAAAATCATCAAAAGGTTCAGAGAATCTGGAGAAATCACTGAACGTAAGCGATGATATTACAGACTTTAAATCCCTCAGGCGGTACTGCATCAAAAGCCGACATCAGTATGTAAAGGATATCACCAGATAGGCTCAGGAACACTTCATAGAACCACTGTCAGTAACTAAAGTTGGTCGCTACATCTGTAAGTGCAAGTTAAAACTCTACTATGCAAAGCCAAACCCATTTATCAACAATATCCAGAAACACTGCCAGCTTGGCTGGGCCCGAGCTCATCTAAGATGAACTGATGCAAAGTGGAAAGGTGTTCTGTGGTCTGACGAGTCCACATTTCAAATTATATTTGGAAACAGAGGACGTGGTGTCCTCCAGAACAAAGAGGAAAATAACCATTTGGATTATTTTAGGCGCAAAGTTCAAAAGCCAGCATCTGTGATGGTATGGGGGTGTATTAGTGCCCAAGGCATGGGTAACTTACACATCTGTGAAGGCACCATTAATGCTGAAAGGTCCATACAAGTTTTGGAACAACATATGTTGTGATCCAAGCAACTTTATCATGGACGCCCCTGCTTATTTCAGCAAGACAAGTGTTACAACAGCGTGGTATCGTTAAAAAAAAAAGGGCGGGTACTTTCCTGGCCCGCCTGCAGTCCAGACCTGTCTCCCATCAAATATGTGTGGCGCATTATTAAGTGTAAAATACGACAGCGGAGACCCCAGACTGTTGGAACGACTGAAGCTATACATAAAACAAGAATTGGAAAGAATTCCACTTTCAAAGCTTCAACAATTAGTTTCCTCAGTTCCCAAACGTTTATTGAGTGTTGTTAAAAGAAAAGGTGATGTAACACAGTGGTGAACATGCCCCTTCCCAACTACTTTGGTACGTGTTGCAGCCATGAAATTCTAAGTTAATTATTATTTGCTAAAAAAAAAAAGTTTATCAGTTTGAACATCAAATATGTTGTCTTTGTAGCATATTCAACTGAATATGGGTTGAAAAGGATTTGCAAATCATTGTATTCTGTTTATATTTACATCTAACACAATTTCCCAACTCATATCGAAACGGGGTATGTATGAGCACACAACTTGCATTCATTTTCCATACTTATATATGTGCAAATGACTTCTGCAATTTTTTAATGCACTTATTGTATACAGTTATAATTGTGCACTTTATTGGTGGCCTTATTTTACACACGTATGTGTTTACACATAACTTGTGCACTTGATTATTGCACTTATTGTGCACACTTATAAATTGACTCTTATTTTACACACTTATATACAGTATGTGCACATAACATGTGCACTTTATTGGTGCACTTTAACACACTTAACATGTCCGTTTAAAGGCCTACTGAAATGAGATTTTCTTATTTAAACGGGGATAGCAGGTCCATTCTATGTGTCATACTTGATCATTTCGCGATATTGCCATATTTTTGCGGAAAGGATTTAGTAGAGAACATCCACGATAAAGTTAGCAACTTTTGGTCGCTAATAAAAAAGCCTTGCCTGTACCGGAATTAGCAGACGATGTGCGCGTGACGTCACGGGTTGTGGGGTTTCCTCACATCTGAACATTGTTTACAATCATGGCCACCCGCAGCAAGAGCGATTCGGACCGAGAAAGCGACAATTTCCCCATTAATTTGAGCGAGAATGAAAGATTTGTGGATGAGGAAAGTGAGAGTGAAGGACTAGAAAAAACTAAACAAAAACTAGACGGCAGAGCGATTCAGATGTTATTAGACAAATTTACTAGGATAATTCTGGAAAATTCCTTATCTGCTTATTGTGTTACTAGTGTTTTAGCGTTTTAGTGAAAGTCGGAGGGGTGTGGCCACGGGTGTGGTGACCACCAGTGTCTCTGAGGGAAGCCACGTTTTCTCAATGAGGCGAAGCGAAAGCAGCCGTACGGGCCGGCCTGAGATTTTTTTTCCCCCTCCTCCACGGTGGAAGCATCCCACGTTCGGGGGCGGCCGGTGGGAGGAGGCAAGAGAGTCCGCAGCTGCCTCTTTGACAGGTGCACGAGGAACAATGCAAGCTCTCCGCTCATGTCTACAGTAAGAGTCGACTTATTACCACCATTTTCTCACCGAAACCTAACATGTGGTAGGGAACCATGTTCGCTTGACCGCTCTGTTCCATAGTAAAGCTTCACGTTCGGGAAAGTAAACAAAGAAACACCGGCTGTGTTTGTGTTGCTAAAGGCGGCCACAATACACCGCTTCCCACCTACAGCTTTCTTTTTTGACGTCTCCATTATTCATTGAACAAATTGCAAAAGATTCAGCAACACAGATGTCCATAATACTGTGGAATTAAGCGATTAAAGCAGACGACTTGATAGCTTGTAACGGTGCTGGAACAAAATGTCCGCTACAATCCGTGACGTCACACGCACGTGTCATCATACCGCGACGTTTCAGCAGGATACTCCGCGCAAAATTTAAAATTGCAATTTAGTAAACTAAAAAGGCCGTATTGGCATGTGTTGCAATGTTAATATTTCATCATTGATATATAAACTATCAGACTGTGTGGTCGCTAGTAGTGGCTTTTAGTAGGCCTTTAAATCTTAAAATGTCAGTGCCTAGAAGAAGTCAGTATTCAACCTTAGATTGAAAAGCCTCACAGTACAAAAACAGTCCATTCAAATTTTCCAACTGAATTTTCTAGTTGTGGAATATTTTAACTATTTCTGTTATGTTTTATATTGTTGAATATTTTTATAAATATTGTTATGAATATAAATATAAATATCCTCACGCTCCCTGAACTCTCGCCTCAGTGCCATTCCCTGCTGGCAACTCCTAACCACTTAGAACAGGGGTGTCCAAACTTTTTCCACAGAGGGCCACACACGGAAAAATTGAAGCATGCGGGGGCCAATTTGATATTTTTCATTTTAAAACCATAACAAAATATATGGATTTTTTTAAATCCTTAGGGGTCCTGGGGAGCATAGAGGGTCTCAGTCACTAAAATGTTAAATAATAAGTCAAATTATTATTATTTTTTATTTAATGCTTACAGTAAATCTCTATTTCAACTTGAGGTTGATATAAAGTAAAACAAATAAGGTTTTATGCCTTTTCTGTCAAAGACAACTTTGTTTTTTATAGTAAAACTGAAATATGCAGTATTTAGATAGATGGATAGTACTTTATTGATTCCTTCAGGAGAGTTCCTTTATTTTGCAATTAAAGCCCTCAAAGATCAATAATTCAGGACACCATTGATTTAAATTTTTTTATATTTTTGAGTAATGACAGTGAAAAGTTAAATAAAATCCTACTAAATATATTTGAGATCCGAAAGGTTCCCCACTCATAAAGTGGTGCATTTTAATTATTTTTTTTTTTTTTACTTTTAACACTTAAATTTCAAGATCAACTTCCAATATATCTGTCGATTTCAAGTTTGAACTATTATTTTGTTTGTTTTATGCTCTTTTGTCAAAACTTTGATGTTTTTATATGGCAACCACACAACATATGCAATATTTTTTCCACATAAAACATTTTAAAGTGATCATTTTTAAGTAATAATTCATTATGACATCGATTTTTTTTTGTCCTACAGACAAAAGGAAAAAAAAAACTGCCTGCATGGCAGCTTTGTGTCAACATTGCCACTTTTTCCTCATTAGATTTCACCTCATTCCACTTTTTTTTAATGTTTTTTTATTTATTTTTGCAATACTAGCAATTTTGCAATTTTTACAGAATGTGTGGCGGGCCGGTAAACGATTAACTGCGGGCCGCAAATGGCCCCCGGGCTGCACTTTAGATACCCCTGACTTAGGACAGCTCTGAAGGTCTCTTGAATACGAGTGATTCTTAGACTGCAAGTTGATAAATAACTTTTATTCTTAAGTTTGAGAGTAGGACTAAATTTCTCAAATTCTCAGGACTTAAGTGTAAAATGGCACTCAAAGACGGCCCCTGAAGTTCATCTCGAGACTTAAGTGATAACATTAAAGTGAGATTTTACTAAAATGATAATAATAATGATTAAAATCACTGTTATGAATTATTGACCTATTTAAACATCACATCAAATGTTTCACTTAAAATATTTTTGGGGGCAAAAAAAAACAAAATAGTAACATAATAAAAAAAGACTTCCAAGTCCAGGACCAAACTGGAGTGAAGCTATAGGGGTTGAAAACCAGAGGTGGGTAGTAACGCGTTACATTTACTCCGTTACATCTACTTGAGTAACTTTTGGGATAAATTGTACTTCTAAGAGTAGTTTTTATGCAACATACTTTTACTTTTACTTGAGTATATTTATAAAAAAGAAACGCTACTTTTACTCCGCTCCATTTATCTACAATCAGCTAGTTACACGCTACTTTTTTTTTAATCGATCTGTTAATGCACGTTTTGTTTGTTTTGATTTTGTCAGACACGCATTCAAAGTAGAATCTACGCATGCCTGCGTTTCACCAATCAAATGCAGTCACTGGTGACGTTGGACCAATCAAACAAAACCAGCCGGTCACGTGACCGTCACACGTCAAATCCGACCTAAAAAAGTTGAAAAACTTATTGGGGTGTTACCATTTAGTGGTCAATTGTGCAGAATATGTACTGTACTGTGCAATCTACTAATACAAGTTTCAATCAATCAATCAAAAGTGTAAAGGAAAAAAGACACTTTTTATTTCAACCGTACTTCCCGTCAAAAGCCTAAAGACTGATCGCACAGTTCCTGTCTTCACAATAAAAGCGCCGCTCCATCGCGCCTGCGCTAACAAAATAAGAGTCTCCGATGGCCAGCGCAAACAAGCTAGCAAGCTACGGGGTGTGCCGCCAATGTATTTCTTGTAAAGTGTATAAAAACGAATATGGAAGCTGGACAGATAAGATGCCAAAAACCAACGACTTTCATGTGGTATTAGACACTAATGCACCCCCATACCATCACACATGCTGGCTTTTGAACTTTGCGTCGATAACAGTCTGGATGGTTCGCTTCCCCTTTGGTCTGGATGACACGATGTCAAATATTTCCAAAAACAATTTCAAATGTGGACTCGTCAGACCACAGAACATTTTTCCACTTTGCATCAGTCCATCTTAGATGATCTCGGGCCCAGAGTAGCCGGCGGTGTTTCTGGATGTTGTTGATAAATGGCTTTCGCTTTGCATAGTAGAGCTTTGACTTGCACTTACAGATGTAGTGACAAACTGTATTTAGTGACAGTGGTTTTCTGAAGTGTTCCTGAGCCCATGTGGTGATGTCCTTCAGAGATTGATGTCGGTTTTTGATACAGTGCCGTCTGAGGGATGGAAGGTCACGGTCATTCAATGTTGGTTTCCGGCCATGCTGCTTACGTGGAGTGATTTCTCCAGATTCTCTGAATCTTTTGATGATATTATGGAGCGTAGATGTTGAAATCCCTAATTTTCTTGCAATTTCACTTTGAGAAACGTTGTTCTTAAACTGTTTGATTATTTGCTCACGCAGTTGTGGACAAAGGGGTGTACCTCGCCCCATCCTTTCTTGTGAAAGACTGAGCATTTTTTGGGAAGCTGTTTTTATACCCAATCATGGCACCCACCTGTTCCCAATTAATCTGCACACCTGTGGGATGTTCCAAATTAGTGTTCGATGAGCATTTGTCAACGATATCAGTATTTATTGCCACCTTTCCCAACTTCTTTGGCACGTGTTGCTGGCATCAAATTCTAAAGTTAATGATTATTTGCACAAAAAAATGTTTATCAGTTTGAACATCAAATATGTTGACAAATTTGAATGTCCACATTTGAAAATGTGGACATTATCAGCACTATACTGTCTGATTCCAATCAATGCAAGTCATCAGAATCAGGTAATACACCAACTTATATTCTTGTCTTCATGAAAGATAGGAATCTATATGTTAAACATGCATGTATATTCATTAAAACACCTTTAACATTTCAAGAAAAACGGCAAAATAAAAAACTATAAATTATATGATATGTGTGTGTATGTATATATGAGGTAGATCACCTCAACTTGGTCATTTATTAAGTAATTGATTAACGTTGAAAAACTTATTGAGGTGTTACCATTTAGTGGTCAATTGTACGGAATATGTACTGTACTGTGTAATCTACTTATAAAAGTTTCAATCAATCAATCAATCAATTAATGCCTACTTAGCCTATGGTGCTGTTAAGTTATTGTGGCTGAATTTGCCTTCATTTTTTTATTTTAATGTATTATTATTTAAAATATATTATTGTTTTAGTTGCTTAAGAGATATTCCTGGCTATGAATTTGCTCATTGCTATTTTTATGTTTTTGTGCATTATCTGTCGCCGTAATTATTAAACAAACAGGTTACTCATCAGTTACTCAGTACTTGAGTAGTTTTTTTCACAACATACTTTTTACTTTTACTCAAGTAAATATTTGGGTGACTACTCCTTACTTTTACTTGAGTAATACATCTCTAAAGTAACAGTACTCTTACTTGAGTACAATTTCTGGCTACTCTACCCACCTCTGTTGAAAACTAAATCTTTGTATTGCATGGTTTTGGAAAATGACAAATATCAAAAATGCTAAGGTTTTTCAGTGTGTGGGCCTCAGTGGAAAAAGTTTGGACACCCATGTCCTGACTTTTCTGCAGCTGCAAACACATTATGCTAATTTTATAATCAGCTAGGAAGCTGTGCTTAGCATATGAAATGAGCAGGGATTAGAGAGGTCACTGTGAAGCACTTTCATCCTGCCGAGCTCATTGAAAGGTTGACGTGGAGGAGGAATAAAAGACGGGGAATTAGTCCCATCATCATGTGCTGCTGCGTGATCATCCTGCGCCATGTCAACATTTTACACAAGGAACTTTCCACAAGACCTTGCAAGTCAAAGAAAGTGTGTGACAGTGTTCCTGGCACTGAAAGCAGCTTTTGCAAACCCCGTTTCCATATGAGTTGGGAAATTGTGTTAGATGTAAATATAAACGGAATACAATGATTTGCAAATACTTTTCAACCCATATTCAGTTGAATATGCTACAAAGTCAACATGTTTGATGTTCAAACTGATAAACATTTTTTTGTGCAAATAATCATTAACTTTAGAATTTGATGCCAGCAACACATGCCAAAGAAGTTGGGAAAGGTGGCAATAAATACTGATAAAGTTGAGGAATGCTCATCAAACACTTATTTGGAACATCCCACAGGTGTGCAGACTAATTGGGAACAGGTGGGTGCCATGATTGGGTATAAAAACAGCTTCCCAAAAAATGCTCAGTCTTTCACAAGAAAGGATGGGGCGAGGTACACCCCTTTGTCCACAACTGCGTGAGCAAATAATCAAACAGTTTAAGAACAACGTTTCTCAAAGTGAAATTGCAAGAAAATTAGGGATTTCAACATCTACGCTCCATAATATCATCAAAAGATTCAGAGAATCTGGAGAAATCACTCCACGTAAGCAGCATGGCCGGAAACCAACATTGAATGACCGCGACCTTCGATCCCTCAGACGGCACTGTATCAAAAACCGACATCAATCTCTAAAGGACATCACCACATGGGCTCAGGAACACTTCAGAAAACCACTGTCACTAAATACAGTTGGTCGCTACATCTGTAAGTGCAAGTCAAAGCTCTACTATGCAAAGCGAAAGCCATTTATCAACAACATCCAGAAACACCGCCGGCTACTCTGGGCCCGAGATCATCTAAGATGGACTGATGCAAAGTGGAAAAATGTTCTGTGGTCTGACGAGTCCACATTTGAAATTGTTTTTTGGAAATATTTGACATCGTGTCATCCAGACCAAAGGGGAATCGAACCATCCAGACTGTTATCGACGCAAAGTTCAAAAGCCAGCATCTGTGATGGTATGGGGGTGCATTAGTGCCCAAGGCATGGGTAACTTACACATCTGTGAAGGCACCATTAATGCTGAAAGGTACATACAGCTTTTGGAACAACATATGCAGCCATCTAAGCGCTGTTTTTTTCATGGACGCCCCTGCTTATTTCAGCGAGACAATGCCAAGCCACATTTAGCACGTGTTACAACAGTGTAGCTTCGTAAAAAAAGAGTGGGTACTTTCCTGGCCCGCCTGCAGTCCAGACCTGTCTCCCATGGAAAATGTGTGGCGCATTATGAAGCGTAAAATACGACAGCGGAGACCCCGGACTGTTGAAGGACTGAAGCTCTACATAAAAGAAGAATGACAAAGAATTCCACTTTCAAAGCTTCAACAATTAGTTTTCTCAGTTCCCAAACGTGTATTGAGTGTTGTTAAAAGAAAAGGTGATGTAACACAGTGGTGAACATGCCCTTTCCCAACTACTTTGGCACGTGTTGCGGCCATGAAATTCTAACTTAATTATTATTTGCAAAAAAAAATAAAGTTTATGAGTTTGAACATCAAATATGTTGTCTTTGTAGCATATTCAACTGAATATGGGTAGAAAATGATTTGCAAATCATTGTATTCTGTTTATATTTACATCTAACACGATTTCCCAACTCATATGGAAACAGGGTATATAACATATATACGTGGATTTCACCTCAATTAGATGTGATTATAAATAAGTATTTCACCATGTGAACGTGGGTATCACTCAATAATGTATATACATAGCGTGTGAATATTGTGTTGTCCAGGGTGTACACCGCCTTCCGCCCGATTGTAGCTGATAAGCTCCAGCGACCCCGAAAGGGACAAGCGGTAGAAAATGGGCGGATGGATGGATTGAACCTCAATTAGGAACAAAAAGGAGCAAGAAGAACTGTGTTGAATTAGAAGGATATATATTTCCACTTCACAACTAAATCAATCTCATTTGACTCAAAATCACATCTTTTCATTATGATTTGTACATTTTTAAATAAAGTTTGACATTATTTTGTTCCACCGAGAAGTTAGTTTCATATTGTCAGACTGTGGTACATGTACTACGAATGGTACGCATCTCCAGGTAGACTCATTTGATTCAAATACAGAGGTTTATTTTGCTATATAGTGTTACTGTTCAAACTTTGTGTAATGTTACAGTGGCCATTAAATTAAATGTATTTGTTAAATTAAACCACTGCATTGTTTTAAAAAAAATACTTAGGCCTACTATGCTACGGTATTTTAATGTTGTCATTATGGTGGTACTTAATGAATACTTAGGTGTACTACACTACTGTATTTAATGTTGTCATTATGGTGGTACTTAATGAATACTTGGGTCTACTACACTACTGTATTAATGTTGTCATTATGGTGGTACGTAATGAATACTTAGGTCTACTACACTACTGTATTTAATGTTGTCATTGTGGTGGTACTTAATGAATACTTAGGTCTACTACACTACTGTATTCAATGTTGTCATTATGGTGGTACTTAATGAATACTTAGGTCTACTACACTACTGTATTCAATGTTGTCATTGTGGTGGTATTTAATGAATACTTAGGTCTACTACACTACTGTATTTAATGTTGTCATTGTGGTGGTACTTAATGAATACTTAGGTCTACTACACTACTGTATTTAATGTTGTCATTATGGTGGTACTTAATGAATACTTAGGTCTACTACACTACTGTATTCAATGTTGTCATTTTGGTGGTACCTAATGAATACTTAGGTCTACTACACTACAGTATTGAATGTTGTCATTATGGTGGTACTTAATGAATACTTAGGTCTACTACACTACTGTATTGAATGTTGTCATTATGGTGGTACTTAATAAATACTTAGGTCTACTACACTACTGTATTTAATGTTGTCATTATGGTGGTACTTAATAAATACTTAGGTCTACTACACTACTGTATTCAATGTTGTCATTATGGTGGTACTTAATGAATACTTAGGTCTACTACACTACTGTATTTAATGTTGTCATTATGGTGGTACTTAATGAATACTTAGGTCTACTACACTACTGTATTCAATGTTGTCATTTTGGTGGTACCTAATGAATACTTAGGTCTACTACACTACAGTATTGAATGTTGTCATTATGGTGGTACTTAATGAATACTTAGGTCTACTACACTACTGTATTGAATGTTGTCATTATGGTGGTACTTAATAAATACTTAGGACTACTACACTACTGTATTTAATGTTGTCATTATGGTGGTACTTAATAAATACCTAGGTCTACTACACTACTGTATTCAATGTCGTCATTATGGTGGTATTTAATGAATACTTAGGTCTACTACACTACTGTATTTAATGTCATTTTGGTGGTACTTGGGGTTCCAAGTTTTTTCCCAAAGTGGTACTTGGTGAAAAAAGTTTGAGAACCACTGCAATAAACTAATGGATAAAAGTAACTCATTCTAAGTGCATCTCTTGGGGGTTAAAGTCTCCCCGTCTTAAAAAAATGAGTTTTTAACCTTAATGGAGGGTCTTTGAACGCACCACAGTTATGTGCAATGATGTAAAAGTTAAACATTTGCTAAACGTTCTCCAACGTTCCAAAGATTATTTTTACATACAGTGGGGGAAAAAGTATTTAGTCAGCCAGCGATTGTGCAAGTTCTCCCACTTAAAATGATGACAGAGGTCTGTAATTTTCATCATAGGTACACTTCAACTGTGAGCGACAGAATGTGAAAAAAAAATTCACATTGTAGGAATTTTTAAGAATTTATTAGTAAATTATGGTGGAAAATAAGTATTTGGTCAACCATTCAAAGCTCTCACTGACGGAAGGAGGTTTTGGCTCAAAATCTCACGATACATGGCCCCATTCATTCTTTCCTTAACACGGATCAATCGTCCTGTCCCCTTAGCAGAAAAACAGCCCCAAAGCATGATGTTTCCACCCCCATGCTTCACAGTAGGTATGGTGTTCTTGGGATGCAACTCAGTATTCTTCTTCCTCCAAACACGACGACTTGAGTTTATACCAAAATGGATACATGGATGATACAGCAGAGGATTGGGAGGATGTCATGTGGTCAGATGAAACCAAAATAGCACTTTTTGGTATAAACTCAACTCCTCGTGTTTGGAGGTGGAAGAAGAATACTGAGTTGCATCCCAAGAACACCACACCTACTGTGAAGCATGGGGGTGGAAACATCATGCTTTGGGGCTGTTTTTCTGCTAAGGGGACAGGACGATTGATCCGTGTTAAGGAAAGAATGAATGGGGCCATGTATCGTGAGATTTGGAGCCAAAACCTCCTTCCATCAGTGAGAGCTTTGAATGGTTGACCAAATACTTATTTTCCACCATCATTTACAAATAAATTCACGATTACCCATAATCCTTCGTGGCAGCCGCCATCTGGTGTGTCAAAACTTTGTTTACTCGTCTGCGGCAGTTTTCTAAATATTTTTCCACACTTTTGCAGCAACAATGATGTCCACTTCGGGAAATTTGAAAGAAGTCGTAAAAGTTCCCTACAGACAGACGCTAGATGGGGTTTGCAAAGCCAGGTATTTACAGAAATTGAAGGATATTGGCGATAAAGATCCGTATGAGATTGGAAAGCACGAATGGACTACGGACTTGAAATGTTATCCTGATACAACTTACCCCGACATGGTCAACTATTTGGTGAACAATGTTAGTGCCTACAAGGGCTACAAGTCGCTCGAAGCGTACAATTACTTTGTGTGTGGATGGGTGCAGGAAATGAAACTGGCTACAATGGAAGATAAATGCGTGCTCATCGCTGGTGTTCGTCACTCTCAGAGATCAACTGATCCGTGTTTGGTGCCATGGGTCGTGTTTTATCAGGACACTGCACATGTATGGCAGGCATTGGCGAAACATGTTCACGTTTCTGCATTGTTGTTTGCCATTGAATCGAGCGTCAAGATGCGGGACAACACGACAGTCACACAGGAAAAATCTTACTGGCTACTTCCATCCGCAGTCAAGAAAGTTGGGGACAAGACCATACAGGACATTAACTTCACATCCGCCAAGACAATGGCGAGAAAGCTAGACCAGGCAATCGTATCTGGAGATACACCGGCACCATTAAAACAGAGGAAGGGGACACAAGATGAACTGTCAGATTTGTACAGAGAATTAAAACCCAAACGAAAAATGAAGCCTGTCTTACTTTCTCTGATTACAGGATATGCTAAAGACTATCGTCGCCCAGAAGCACTTGATAAAAAGTACCCAAAAGGAAACCCATGTATTCCTGTATATTTTTTTCACATTCTGTCTCTCACAGTTGAAGTGTACCTATGATGAAAATTACAGACCTCTGTCATTATTTTAAGTGGGAGAACTTGCACAATCGGTGGCTGACTAAATAAGAGAAAGCTAGACAAGGCAATCGTATCTGGAGATACACCGGCACCATTAAAACAGAGGAAACTACCGGCTGTACAAAAGGGGACAGAAGATGAACTGTTTGTACAGAGAATTAAAAACCAAACGAAAAATTAAGCCTGTGTTACTTTCTCTGATTACAGGATACGCTAAAGACTATCGTCGCCCAGAAGCACTTGATAAAAAGTACCCAAAAGTAAACCCGTGTATTCCTGGATATTTTTTTCATGTACCTATGATGAAAATTACAGACCTCTGTCATCATTTTAAGTGGGAGAACTTGCACAATCGCTGGCTGACTAAATACTTTTTTGCACCGACAATGAAGAGAAAGCTAGACAAGGCAATCGTATCCGGAGATACACCGGCACCATTAAAACAGAAGAAACTACCGGAGGTACAGAAAGGGACACAAGATGAACTGTCAGACCCGTACAGAGAATTAAAATCCAAACGAAAAATTAAGCCTGTCTTACTTTCTCTGATTCCAGGATATGCTAAAGACTATCGTCCAGAAGCACTTGATAAAAAGCACCCAAAAGTATTTTCAGAACTATATGATTCTAACTATGCAACTGCTGTAATGAAGGAGTAATGAAGTGTTTGAAACCTTAAAGAGGGAGCATTATCACAATTTAAAAAGGGTTAAAAACAATAAAAATCAGTTTCCAGTGGCTTGTTGTATTTTTTGAAGTTTTTTTCAAAATTTTACCGGTCCCGGAATATCCCTAAATAAAGCTTTAAAGTGCCTTATTTTCGCTATCTTCGAAACCACTATCCTGTGACGTCATACAGGGCTGCCAATACAAACAACATGGCGGTTACCACAGCAAGATATAGCGACATTAGCTCGGATTCAGACTCGGATTTCAGCGGCTTAAGCGATTCAACAGATTACGCATGTATTGAAACAGATGGTCGGAGTATGGAGGCGGATAGCGAAAACGAAATTGAAGAAGAAATTGAAGCTATTGAGCGAATAGCTATTGACGCTATTCGGCCATAGCGTGGATGTACCTAATGAAGTGGCCCATAGCATGGCTGCCTTATTAGCATCGCCGGTAAAATGTGCGGACCAAACGATCAGGACTTTCGCATCTTGTGACACTGGAGCAACTTAAATCCGTCGATTGGTAAGTGTTTGTTTCGCATTAAACATGGGTATCTAGTTTCAAATGTACATACAGCTAGCGTAAATAGCATGTTAGCATCGATTAGCTGGCATTCATGCAGTTATCAAATATGTCTGATTAGCACATAAGTCAACAACATCAACAAAACTCACCTTTGTGATTTCGTTGACTTAATCGTTGCAAATGCATCTGCAGGTTATCCATACATTTCTGTGCCATGTCTGTCTTAGCATCGCCGGTCAAATGTGAAGAAACTTTGGTACATTCAATGGGGGTCTGGCGGCAGTTTTTTTGCCAGTGGTGCAACTTGAATCCCTCCCTGTTGGTGTTGTTACACCCTCCGACAACACACCGACGAGGCATGATGTCTCCAAGGTTCCAAAAAATAGTCGAAAAAACGGAAAATAACAGAGCTGAGACCCGGTGTTTGTAATGTGAAAATGAAAATGGCGGGTGTGTTACCTCGGTGACGTCACGTTCTGACGTCATCGCTGAAAGACCGATAAACAGAAAGGCGTTTAATTTGCCAAAATTCACCCGTTTAGAGTTCGGAAATCGGTTAAAAAAATACATGGCCTTTCTTCTGCAACATCAAGGTATATATTGACGCTTACATAGGTTTGGTGATAATGTTCCCCTTTAAGGACGCTGCAAATAAATGTGCTTAATTTAATTGGCACTTGAGGCGGAGAAAAAATGAGATGTTTGTTTTGAGGCTGGATTAAAAGGCTCCTTTTGGTAAGAAGGCCAAGGTATGAAATGTAAAAATGGTTTCTTTGTCTGACTGTGCCGGTGTGAAGCTGGCAGCTGAAATATCCCTGCCTGCCTGATCATATGGTTGCCATGGCAGCCAGATAAGGTCCTCCTCTCCCATGCATCCTACTGGGAGATGGTAGGCAGCTGTGGTGCTTCTATATCCCGCCTGGAATATTCTGCACATGTGCCGCCAAGGTAGAAGGAATGAGAGGACATAGAAATGTAGAGAAGAAGAAAGAGTAAAGAAAAGTGCTATCCCAGCCCCCCATCATACTCCTTTGTCCACTTCCTGCCTCGGCTCTCGCTTCTTTTTTGCAACTCAATTAGTTCTACATTTAACCAGAGGGTCAACTAATTACAAACCCTGTTTCCATATGAGTTGGGAAATTGTGTTGGATGTAAATATAAACAGAATACAATGATTTGCAAATCCTTTTCAACCCATATTCAATTGAATATGCTACAAAGACAAGATATTTGATGTTCAAACTCATAAACTTTATATATTTTTTTGCAAATAATAATTAACTTAGAATTTCCTGGCTGCAACACGAGCCAAAGTAGTTGGGAAAGGGCATGTTCACCACTGTGTTACATCACCTTTTCTTTTAACAACACTCAATAAACGTTTGGGAACTGAGGAAACTAATTGTTGAAGCTCTGAATGTGGAATTTTTTCCCATTCTTGTTTTATGTAGAGCTTCAGTCGTTCAACAGCCCAGGGTCTCCGCCGTCGTATTTTACGCTTAATAATGCACCACACATTTTCCATGGGAGACAGGTGTGGACTGCAGGCTGGCCAGGAAAGTACCCGCACTCTTTTTTTACGAAGTCACGCTGTTGTGAAGTGAAGTGAATTATATTTATATAGCGCTTTACTCTAGTGACTCAAAGCGCTTTACATAGTGAAACCCAATATCTAAGTTACATTTAAACCAGTGTGGGTGGCACTGGGAGTAAGGACACAACGGTAGTGACTAGGATGGCGGAAGCGGGAATCGAACCTGCAACCCTCAAGTTGCTGGCACGGCCGCTCTACCAACCGAGCTATACCGTCTTGCTGAAATAAGCAGGGGCGTCCATGATAACGTTGCTTGGATCACAAAATATATTGTTCCAAAACCTATATGGACCATTCAGCATTAATGGTGCCTTCACAGATGTGTAAGTTACCCATGCCTTGGGCACTAATACACCCCCATACCATCACAGATGCTGGCTTTTGAACTTTGCGCCTATAACAATCCGGATGCTTATTTTCCTCTTTGTTCTGAAGGACACCACATCCTCTGTTTACGAATAAAATTTGAAATGTGGACTCGTCAGACCACAGAACACTTTACCACTTTGCATCAGTCTATCTTAAGTGAGCTCGGGCCCAGCCAAGCTGGCGGCGTTTCAGGATATTGCTGATAAATGGGTTTGGCTTTGCATAGTAGAGTTTTAAGTTGCACTTACAGATGTAGCGACCAACTGTAGTTACTAACAGTGGTTTTATGAAGTGCTCCTGGGCCCATGTGGTGATATCCTTTACACACTGATGTCGGTTTTTGGTGCAGTACTGCCTGAGGGGTCAAAGGTCCGTAATATCAATATTACGTGCAGTGATTTCTCCAGATTCTCTGAACTTCTTGATGATTTTACGGACCATAGATGGTAAAATCCCTAAATTCCTTGCATTAGCTTATTGAGAAATGTTCTAAAACCGTTCGACAATTTGCTTACAAATTGGTGACCCTCGCCCCATCCTTGTTTGTGAATTACTGAGCATTTTTTGGGAAGCTGTTTTTATACCCAATCATGGCACCCACCTGTTCCCAATTAGCCTGCACACCTGTGGGATGTTCCAAATAAGTGTTTGATAAGCATTCCTCAACTTTATCAGTATTTATTGCCACCTTTCCCAACTTCATTGTCACGTGTTGCTTTCATAAATTTCTAAAGTTGATGATTATTTGCTAAAAAAAAAAAATGTTTTATCAGTTTGAACATCAAATATGTTGTCTTTGTAGCATATTCAACTGAATATGGGTTGAAAATTATTTGCAAATCATTGTATTCTGTTTATATTTACGTCTAACACAATTTCCCAACTCATATGGAAACGGGGTTTGTACATGTATGCATATATATATATATATATACTACTTATAAGTACCCTAATTCAACCTATGCTCTCATGCTAGTTTTAGAATGCTAACCTTTTATGCTTGTTTTTTTGCAATTTATTATGTGAAAACCTAGAAATCATTAATTTGGGTACTTGGCGCCATTTCGGGACGTAGCTGGCCTAGCAAAATTTCCCAATTATTTATTATTTTTATTAGGGCTGCCATATTTATCATGCTAACGTTAGCATGTTAACGCTTTATTTGCTCATTTTTGATGTTTAAACCTAAAAATAATTCATTTTAATGCTTGGCGCCATTATGAAAGTATGCCAGCTTTTCGCATATTAGCATGCTAAAATGTTATGCTAGCTTTGTAGCAAATGTTGTATGTTTTCACCTAAAAACAGTGCAATTTATTACTTGGCGCCACCTTACAAGTACACTAATTCAACCTATGCTCTCATACTAGTGTTACAATGCTAACCTTTTATGCTTGTTTTTTTGCAATTTATTATGTGAAAACCTAGAAATCATTAATTTGGGTACTTGGCGCCATTTCGGGACGTAGCTGGCCTAGCAAAATTTCCCAATTATTTATTATTTTTTTTAGGGCTGCCATATTTATCATGCTAACGTTAGCATGTTAACGCTTTATTTGCTCATTTTTGATGTTTAAACCTAAAAAGGGTTAGGGGTGGGACCTAATAAGTTTGCTTCTTCCCACTCCCTTTTGAGCCAATCTTGACATCTACAAAAGAGTTCAATGTAGGTGTAAAAATAATGTATTTATATATTTCTTTTGTATTTTATGTCATTCTCTTGTTTTGTTTGCATGGCTCAAAATAAACCATTCATTCATTCATTCAAAAATAATTAATTTTAATGCTTGGCGCCATTATGAAAGTATGCCAGCTTTTGGCATATTAGCATGCTAAAATGTTATGCTAGCTTTTTAGCAAATGTATGTTTTCACCTAAAAACAGTGCAATTTATTACTTGGCGCCACCTTACAAGTACACTAATTCGACCTATGCTCTCATGCTATTGTTAGAATGCTAACGTTTTATGCTTGTTTTTTTGCAATTTTTTATGTGAAAACCTAAAAATCATTAATTTGGGTACTTGGCGCCATTTCCGGACGTAGCTGGCCTAGCAAAATTTCCCATTTATTCATTATTTTTATTAGGGCTGCCATATTTATCATGCTAACGTTAGCATGTTAACGCTTTATTTGCAAATTTTTGATGTTTAAACCTAAAAATAATTAATTATAATGCTTGGCGCCATTATGAAAGTATGCCAGCTTTTCGCATATTAGCATGCTAAAATGTTATGCTAGCTTTGTAGCAAATGTTGTATGTTTTCACCTAAAAACAGTGCAGTTTATTACTTGGCGCCACCTTACAAGTACACTAATTCAACCTATGCTCTCATGCTAGTTTTAGAATGCTAACCTTTTATGCTTGTTTTTTTGCAATTTATTATGTGAAAACCAAAAAATCATTCATTTGGGTACTTGGCGCCATTTCGGGATGTAGCTGGCCTAGCAAAATTTCCCATTTATTCATTATTTTTATTAGGGCTGCCATATTTATCATGCTAACGTTAGCATGTTAACGCTTTATTTGCTCATTTTTGATGTTTAAACCTAAAAATAATTAATTTTAATGCTTGGCCGCCATTATGAAAGTATGCCAGCTTTTCGCATATTAGCATTCTAAAATGTTATGCTAGCTTTGTAGCAAATGTTGTATGTTTTCACCTAAAAACAGTGCAATTTATTACTTGGCGCCACCTTACAAGTACACTAATTCAACCTATGCTCTCATACTAGTGTTACAATGCTAACCTTTTATGCTTGTTTTTTTGCAATTTATTATGTGAAAACCTAGAAATCATTAATTTGGGTACTTGGCGCCATTTCGGGACGTAGCTGGCCTAGCAAAATTTCCAAATTATTTATAATTTTTTTTAGGGCTGCCATATTTATCATGCTAACGTTAGCATGTTAACGCTTTATTTGCTAATTTTTGATGTTTAAACCTAAAAAGGGTTAGGGGTGGGACCTAATAAGTTTACTTCTTCCCACTCCCTTTTGAGCCAATCTTGACATCTACAAAAGATTTCAATGTAGGTGTAGAAATAATGTATTTATATAGTTCTTTTGTATTTTATGTCATTCTCTTGTTTTGTTTGCATGGCTTAAAATAAACCATTCATTCATTCATTCAAAAATAATTAATTTTAATGCTTGGCGCCATTATGAAAGTATGCCAGCTTTTCGCATATTAGCATGCTAAAATGTTATGCTAGCTTTTTAGCAAATGTATGTTTTCACCTAAAAACAGTGCAATTTATTACTTGGCGCCACCTTACAAGTACACTAATTCGACCTTTGCTCTCATGCTATTGTCAGAATGCTAACGTTTTATGTTTTTTTGCAATTTTTTATGTGAAAACCTAAAAATCATCCCCCCCCCAACCCACCATTGGGACGGCGTACTTATGGAACTTACCTTGATCAAGTTATAAGAGAAACATTTCAAAGATGAGCCTCAACGTCCTGGGTCTTTTCAGGGCGGCCTAAATGGGAGAGAAAAGACGAGTGATGAGTGATGAAGTGTATAAGCCGTGGGCGGCCTCAACACGCTCTTGAAGCACAAAGGAGGCCTGATTGCAAGGGTGTGCCTCAGCACGGCCTAATGCATCTGCACACCAGCAGCTCTCTCCTCTTGTCTGCGCTGGAGATGGAAGGAAGGAGGCGGGAGGCGAGGATGCTGCAGACCTTCGCCCACCCAGGAGAAACAACATTTTTCTCGCTTTTACAAAAAAAAAACACAAAATGCCGCAACACCTTCCAAGTGCCGAACAAACCCTGACAATGATTTGGTTTGTGGCCTTAATTGTTGCGACACACCGGCGCATAAATTGTCCCGTTATGAGGGCGCTGTGGCAGTCATCTCTTTGCTCTTTAACTCCTGGGGCAAAAAGGCAGGTACACAAAGGCGGTCGTAAATCAACACTCCTCAAATTCCCCAGCTCCACGAGAAGGGAGAACCTCAATAAAATCAAGATGTCTATTTTTAACGGGCTGTGTCTTGCTTCAAAGATTTCAACTCCTCCTCACTGAGGCCTTGAAGGATGTAGCATGAGATGCAAAAAGCATTTAAATGGCCGCTCGCTGCTTGTCTTTGCCATCCCAACCAAGTCTTGTGCAGCCCATACCCATACTTTCTTATTGTCTTTGCCATCCCTACCAAGTCTTGTGCAGCCCATACCCATACTTTATTGTCTTTACCATCCCTACCAAGTCTTGTGCAGCCCATACCCATACTTTCTTATTGTCTTTGCCATCCCTACCAAGTCTTGTGCAGCCCATACCCATACTTTCTCGTTGTCTTTACCCGCCCATACCAAGTCATGTTCAGCTCATACCCATACTTTCTCATTGTCTTTGCCATCCCTACCAAGTCTTGTGCAGACCATACCCATACTTTATTGTCTTTACCATCCCTACCAAGTCTTGTGCAGCCCATACCCATACTTTCTTATTGTCTTTGCCATCCCTACCAAGTCTTGTGCAGACCATACCCATACTTTATTGTCTTTACCATCCCTACCAAGTCTTGTGCAGCCCATACCCATACTTTCTTATTGTCTTTGCCATCCCTACCAAGTCTTGTGCAGCCCATACCCATACTTTCTCGTTGTCTTTACCCGCCCATACCAAGTCATGTTCAGCTCATACCCATACTTTCTCATTGTCTTTGCCATCCCTACCAAGTCTTGTGCAGCCCATACCCATACTTTATTGTCTTTACCATCCCTACCAAGTCTTGTGCAGACCATACCCATACTTTCTCATTGTCTTTGCCAGCCCATACCAAGTCTTGTGCAGCCCATACCCATACTTTCTCATTCTCTTTGCCATCCCTACCAAGTCATGTGCAGCCCATACCCAAACTTTCTCATTGTCTTTGCCATTCCTACCAAGTCTTGTGCATCCCATACCCATACTTTCTCATTGTCTTTGCCATTCCTACTAAGTCTTGTGCAGACCATACCCATACTTTGTCTTTGCCATTCCTACTAAGTCTTGTGCAGACCATACCCATACTTTCTCATTGTCTTTGCCATTCCTACCAAGTCTTGTGCATCCCATACCCATACTTTGTCTTTGCCATTCCTACTAAGTCTTGTGCAGACCATACCCATACTTTCTCATTGTCTTTGCCATCCCTACCAAGTCTTGTGCAGGCCATACCCATACTTTCTGATTGTCTTTACCCGCCCATACCAAGTCATGTGCAGGCCATACCCATACTTTCTCATTGTCTTTGCCATCCCTACCAAGTCTTGTGCAGCCCATACCCATACTTTCTCATTGTCTTTGCCATCCCTACCAAGTCTTGTGCAGGCCATACCCATACTTTCTCATTGTCTTTGCCATCCCATACCAAGTCATGTGCAGGCCATACCCATATTTCTCATTGTCTTTGCCATCCCTACCAAGTCTTGTGCAGCGCATACTCATACTTTCTCATTGTCTTTGCCATCCCTACCAAGTCATGTGCAGCGCATACCCATACTTTCTCATTGTCTTTGCCATCCCTACCAAGTCATGTGCAGTCAGTAGAGGCAGTGCCTCACGTGCCAACATTGAAAGAAAAAAATGTAAAAATCAATCAATCAATGATTATTTATATAGCCCTAAATCATTAATGTCTCAAAGGGCTGCACAAACCACAACAACATCCTCGGTAAAGCCCACATAAGGGCAAGGAAAACTCACACCCAGTGAGACGTCGGTGACAATGATGACTATGAGAAACCTAGGAGAGGACCGCATATGTGGGCTTTTAACATGGGGGATTACATATCTAAAATAAAACAGTTTTCTAAACTGGACTTCCAATCGAAGCAGGAGGTAATAATTAAAGGAAGACCAACGCCGGAGCTAAAAGGTTTGCTTCAGAGAGTGATCTCCATCGAGACAGAGAGACTTTTAAAACTGAAGAAAGATCAGGAAGACTTCTATAAACAAGTTATCGATGCTTTTGTTCAGAAGGAGTGGCGCATGGACTTCATTTATAAGTAAAGGTAAGACCATAATAACGTTTTTTTTAATTAAATGAGCTTTTTTGTGTGCTACAGTTTGTATGTGTAAATAATGTTGGTATGAGCTTTTAACACAACCAGTTAACTGCTGCCAATTAAATGGTGGATAAGATACTCTTTCGGGTTCATATTTTTGTAAATCTGACTGTGATGAAGTCAGTGCCTCACCAGCCATGAACCTCACCACACGTCACTGTGTGCAGGCCATACCCATACTCTCTCATCGTCTTTGCCATCCCATACCAAGTCATGTTCAGCCCATACCCATACTTTGTGAAAATATACATTTTGTGTCTGCTGTAATGTAAAAAGTATTGTATGTTCAAATAATAACATTGTTATTTGAAAAAAACAACAGTAAACATGGAAGAAAAATAACAGATTATATATATATATATATATATCATATTTTAGCAGATTTTGAAATAAAAAAATATCAAAATGACCCCCCCATACTTGACTTTTCATTATACCGCCTGAGGTGGAAAAAGTTTAGACACCCCTCATCTAAAATGTTAGAAGCTCTCTAAATAAAAACAAAACATAATTAAAATATGAAGATAATTAAAAATTCAAAGAATTTGAAAAGTGACAAGTATAATAAAGACTACAAGCAGCGATGGACGGGACCGAGTATATATGGAAGTGGTTTAGGAGAGGGAAGTCTGGCTTCCCAGATATAAGTTAGAACAACACACTACTTTGTATTATATTGTAGTTTTTACCTTCCGTACCGTGTCTACTGACAGATGTAAGTTAAAACTATACACTACTTTTTATTATAAATGTTGTAGTTTTTACCTTCCAGAAACATAGGAGGAAACGGGATTAAAACCCGATGCTAACCGCCCATTGAAAATACATGGGTACGGCTAGTAGCTACTATTAGCAAACAGATAGACTTACCAACTTGGCGTAATATCTTAAACATTGACACACTCTCTCGTCATAACTCGGCCCTGATGGTCGGCACCTATAAGTTTACAATTAGTTGTAAAAATGTTGGACGGTTGTTTTTACGATATGCAGGCAAACAAGAACTTTAAAACATACCCGCTTAGCTACGCCACCTGGCAGCCATCTTGGTATAGACGAGCAAAGCCCCTCCCTCACAAATGTTGGTGCGTGCGCACCAGCAGCAGACGGTACGGGAAAAAAAAGAAAAAAAACCCGTCTCCCTCACAGTCTGCGCACGGCGGCCATCTTTGAAATGGTTTTCAGCGCAGCGGTTCTTTGAAGGCTGATGAAATCAAAACCGTAGCGGTAATTAAAATTCTTTCATCAACTTTTAATCAGAAGGGTTCAATCTCTCTCCTGTGGTAGTTTGAAACTGACTCGACAAACACGCTCAGAGAACATAATGTTTGAAAAAGGTGACCGTTTTTTACAAAACTTTTGTCTTGGAGGGGGAATTGCAAACTTCCTGTTGATTTTTGCTGGGGGTTGTCAATATATATAGGTCTAAGTGAGACCTACATAGAGGTTTTTGTTTCATGTCTCTACGACATTCCTACTGGAAGTTACAGGCAGTTTTGTCTGGGTTTTCTTCCTAGGAGCAATTTTGTCTGTGTTTTATTCCTATGGGGGGCTAGAGCGCAATTTTGAGTTTTGGGATTAGGTTTTTTTATTAGATCGTAATTTCCGCCAGTCCTGATCTGATTTGTGTGTCCAGTTTTGTGAGTTTTGAAGCATGTTAAGGGGTTCAAATTACAGCTCAAAGAGGCAAAGCTGAGTGTTTTTATAAAACTTGTTTTGAAGGGGAATTGCAAACTTCCTGTTGATTTTTGCTGAAGGATGTCAGTGTATGAAATCTAGGTCGAAGTGAGACCTACAAAGAGGTTTTTGTTTCATGTCGCTACAACATTCCTACTGGAAGTTACAGGCAGTTTTGTCTGTGTGTTCTTCCTAGGGGGCGCTAGAGCGCAATTTTAAGTTTTGGGGTTAAGTTTTTGGTTAAATCACAATGTTCGCCAGTCCTGAAGTGTGTGTCAAATTTGGTGAGTTTTGAAGCCTGTTAAGGGGGTCAAATTACAGCTCAAAGCTGCCGAATAATAATAAAGAAAAAATAAAATAGAAATTCATAGGGTCCTCTGGAACAATAATATTTTGACACACCGGGTTATGTACTTACACAACCTTTTTATTATACTATATTTTTACATGAGAAGATACAACAGTATAAGAAAAATAACAAAAATGTAAGAAAAATGATTAAAAAATTTGAATGTATTAAGAAAAGGCTAAAATTATTAATACAAATAATAATACGCAGTCACCTGTAACACTAATTCATATACAATCGTTTTTTAGCATTTTGTTTTTAATTAGAAAAAAATATACCAAAATGGAGCTCCCATATTTGACTTTTCTGCATCAAGCCCTTGGTGGAAAAACATTTATAGACACGCCTGCTCTAAAATATTAACATAAAACTAAACTTTGTAACAAATAATATCTTTGTAGAGGCAGAATTTTTGACACAGTAGGTGATGCAGTTACTTATTACAGTTTTCCATGGGAAGAAACAGTGAAAATGTAAGAACAAATAGCAAGCAATCAGTACGCAATGAAAAAAGGTGAAAAGTTATAACTAATATTTAATAATAATATACTTACCGTATTTTTTTGAATAGCCGCCGGGTATATAGTATGCGCCTGCCTAGAATTATTTACGTTTCGCAAAATAATTAGCGCATGCTTGCCATTAACGCCGGGTCAAACTCGTTTCGCAAAATATTATTTTTATTAGCGCATGTCTAGAATTTCCGCCGGTTCAAACTTGTTTTGCCAAATAATTAGCATATGCCTAGAATTTCCGCCGAGTCAAACTCGTCACATCACTAATGACACTTCACCTGTCATCATTTTCAAAATGGAGGCTTATTTCAATAATTTGAAATCACTTAAAGGGAAGAAGATTAATAGCTATTCAGTAGGATTTAAGGTCCAAGCTACTGAATATGCTAAAAAGAACATTAAGCAGCTATTTTTCATTAATATACCGTAGCTGCGTGTGTCAAATATGAGTCATTAAATGACTCCCGCCTCCTGGTGGTAGAGGGCGCTAGTGATTCTTCTTGCGACTACTTGGTTGCAGAAGAAGTGACAACAAGCAGCAAGAGTGAGCAGCGTGTTTATTTTTTCCTCTCGCTTGCACTTTTAACATGGAGGATTACATATCTAAAATAAAACAGTTTTCTAAACCGGACTTTCAATCGAAGCAGGAGGTAATAAAGGAGACAGAGAGACTTTTAAAACTGAAGAAAGATGAGGAAGACTTCTATAAACAAGTTATCGATGCTTTTGGAGCTGTGCATGGACTTAATTTATAAGTAAAGGTAGACCATAATAACGTTTTTTTTTTAATTAAATGTGCTTTTCATGATGGTATCCTTACATCACACTCAAATTTTGAAGCGCAGGCCTAAATTTACCGCATGCCTTTCGTAAGTGCGGTTTTAAATCAATTAGCGCCGAGGCGGAAATTCAAGGAAATACGGTAGTCACCAATAATACAAAGCTGTTTTTAGCATTTTGTTAAATGATATACACGTGGTGGAAAAAGGTATGGCTATTAGAGCATAAAGACGTGGTATGGATATTGCAGTATTGATCCACACGTTTCAAACTCATGCATTACCTTCCTGCCCGCACCGTCCTGGTAAGACCCACAGAGGAGCTTTGTATACGGCTCGCCCCCTGGAGAAAATGCTATTTGAATGAGGAGCAAAACAGCAGAGAAATAATGGGGCTGGTGTTTGAGGCCAAGAGGGTGTGGGTCGTAAAGAAACCACCAAGATTAGTGATGTACAGATCCAGAATGACTTTTCCATACCACAGATACCAGATCTTTATGCTCAATCTATTTTCACATCAAACAATTGAGACTTTTGATACACTTCAGTTCAGGGGGGGTCAAACCTTTGCCGACCATATTGCCATATTGATATTGGAGTTTTTCTTTTTTTTTCAATTTCAAAGCATATATTGCGTCAGCTTTGTATTTTAGGTATATTATTATTTATTAGTTATTTTTCTCATTACATACCGATTTTTCCCCTATATTTTTACTGTTGTCTGTCCCCATGCAAAAATAGAATAAAAATAATCAATATTGCATAACCTAGTGTGCTTGTATGAAAATATTAATGTTCTGTTACATAACAGTCTTTATTATGGTCGTCTTTTTCTAATTCACAAGTTAGTATTATTTTATTTTTTAATCACCTAACTAAACTTTGTTTATATTTGAAGTATGATGTTATTTGAAATACAACTTTTTCAGTGGCAGCACGGTGGTACAAGGGTTAGTGCATGTGCCTCACAACACCAAGGTCCTGGTTGCACGTTCTCTCCGTGACTGCGTGGGTTCCAATCCGGCTTCCTCCCACCTCCAAAGACATGCACCTGGGGATAGGCCCCTCCCACCTCCAAAGACATGCACCTGGGGATAGGCCA
>NC_084631.1:38104830-38149830 GCF_033978795.1 Nerophis ophidion | reverse complement strand
CCCCTCCCTCACAATACTAGATGGAACATGGTTTACACACACACACACACACACACACACACACACACACACACACACACACATTGATATACGTACATATAGACATACATATATGCCCCTCCCTCATCATACTACATGGAACACGGTCTACACACACACACACACTCACATTGATATACGTACATATAGACATACATATATGCCTCTCCCTCATCATACTACATGGAACACGGTATTCACACACACACACACACACACACATTGATATACGTACATATAGACATACATATATGCCTCTCCCTCATCATACTACATGGAACACGGTCTTCACACACACACACACACACACACACTAATATACGTACATATAGACATACATATATGCCCCTCCCTCATCATACTATATGGAACATGGTCTTCACACACACACACACACACACGCACATTGATATACGTACATATAGACATACATATATGCCCCTCCCTCATCATACTACATGGAACACGGTCTACACACACACACACATTGATATACGTACATATAGACATACATATATGCCTCTCCCTCATCATAGTACATGGAACACGGTATTCACACACACACACACATTAATATACGTACATATAGACATACATACATGCCTCTCCCTCATCATACTACATGGAACACGGTCTTCACACACACACACACACACACTAATATACGTACATATAGACATACATATATGCCCCTCCCTCATCATACTATATGGAACATGGTCTTCACACACACACACACGCGCACACACACACACACACACACACACACACACTAATATATGTATACATATCCATCCATCCATCCATCCATTTTCTACCGCTTATTCCCTTTGGGGTCGCGGGGGGCGCTGGTGCCTATCTCAGCTACAATCGGGCGGAAGGCGGTGTACACACTGGACAAGTCGCCACCTCATGGCAGTATATGTATGTATAGACATACATATATGCCCCTCCCTCATCATACTACATGAGGCTGCACGTATGATCGCCGCCCTTTGTCTGGGTCAGCGCGTCAAGCTGCCATCCTTTCCTTCTTGCACTCACGTGCGCACACACTCTCTAACACACACACACACACACAAAGTCATGTGTGTGGCAGATGACTACCCCCCACCCCATCTTGGACCCGTGACCTCCTTCCCTGTGGTCTATCAAACATGACAAGTCATCCTGTCTCTGCCCTCCTGTCCTCAGAGCGCACCCACCCCCCCACCCCCCCACCCATCTCCAGTGTCCTCCCATCACCGTGAGTCAGGCAATTAAGGTGGGGAGGGGGGCAATGGGGCGTGCGTGTGGGTGGGGGGGGTTTTATATGTTGGCTAAATTGACTTGCTCGCCGTTCTTGTGGTAATTGGTGACAGGAAGGGAACTTTCCCACCCATCAGACTGAGGGGAGCCTTTGTCTCTCATCACACTGGGAGGAGGGATGGCGTACACACACACACACACACACACACATACATATATTTATACTTTACACAATATTTTCATGACAGCACACACACTCATTATTATTAGTGGATGTGATGTTCCTGACACCTCAGGTGTTCATTTCATCCTGGTCACTAAGGTGTCAAAGTGTAATGCAAGAGTGGGTTCAGGCTCACCTGGCCCTAGACGGGTAGCGGCGGCGGGTGAAATGGGGTCGCGGCGACACCTGACGCGGCTCCCCTTCCTCCATCTGCGGTGGATCTGCAGCTCTACCCTACACTGACAGGCGAGAGGACCACAGAGAGGAGGGGTTCTTATTCGGCGTGCTGGGTCCTACCAATCGCCGAGCGGGGAAGGCGGGGGGGCACACTGCCTCTGAAGCATCCGGCGGTCTGCGCTCACATGGTCTCTCCCGCCTCCCATTGGACGACACGCTTCCTCCTTCATCAAAATGTAAAATTCCAAGACAGAGAGTAGTGCTGCGTAGTGTGTGTGCGCGTGTAGTATACGTCTGTGTGTGTGTGTGCGTGTGTAGTATACGTCTGTGTGTGTGTGTGCGTAGTATACGTCTGTGTGTGCGTAGTATACGTCTGTGTGTGTGTGTGTGCGCGTGTGTAGTATACGTCTGTGTGTGCGTGTGTCGTGTACGTGTGTGTGTGTGTGTGCGTGCATGTGTCGTATGCATCTGTGTGTGTGTGCGCGCATGTACTATACGTGTGCAGGTGTAGTATATGTGTGTGTGTGTGTGTGTGCGTGTAGAATGTGTGTGTGTGTGCAAGGTAGACAATGTAAGTCTTAAAAAAAAAATGTGAGCGCCTTTTGTGTGGCGTTTACATGTGTGAGATGGAAGACACCAAGTGTGTGTGCATGCAAATGTGTGTGAGGGATACACAAGATGCCATTGTCTGTGTGGGCGTGTGAGAGAGGAAGAGGTTGTCGAGGGAGACACCAGACAAAGAGCGCAAGAGATAGGAAGACATAGTGTGTGTGTGTGTGTGTGTGTGTGTCATGATGAGTCTTGGTGGAATGACTTGTGTTCGCTCGCTTTTTTTGTCACAACATGTCAAAATAGAACAGACACAGACACACACACACACCCTGAGGAGTTGATGTCAAGATAGTGACCGGCTTCTCCAACGACAACCTTTCACTTCCCCCAACTCATCCTCGCCATCCATCCTCCATCCATGGCGTGCATGACGGGGGTCCCCGCAGACTAAGCGGGCGTGCGAGGGCGAGAAAAAAAAGGAGCGGATGACAGCCGACTGGTGAAATAATGCTGACTCACTACGTCTGCAACAGCACCCGAAAAGACATATGCTGAGCACGGAGCTCAGGAAAGAGGAAGTAATGGTGTAAAATGGGAGGGGGTTAACCACAAAGCCAAGCATGTGAGGTGCCATGAGGCTACACACACTGGAACACTGCCACCCAAGTATGGAGGCTTAAAGGCCTACTGAAATGAGATGTTCTTATTTAAACGGGGATAGCAGGTCCATTCTATGTGTCATACTTGATCATTTCGCCATATTGCCATATTTTTGCTGAAAGGATTTAGTAGAGAACACCGACGATTTTGGTCGCTAATAAAAAAGCCTTGCCTGTACCGGAAGTAGCAGACGATGTGCGCGTGACGTCACGGGTTGTGGAGCTCCTCACATCTGAACATTGTTTACAATCATGGCCACCAGCAGCGAGAGCGATTCGGACCGAGAAAGTGACGATTTCCCCATTAATTTGACCGAGGATGAAAGATTCGTGGATGAGGAAAGTGAGAGTGAAGGACTAGAAAAAAAAAAAGACTATAAAGTGGGAGCGATTCAGATGTTAGACAAATTTACTGGGATAATTCTGGAAAATCCCTTATCTGCTTATTGTGTTACTAGTGTTTTAGTGAGATTACATGGTCGTACCTGAAGGTCGGAGGGGTGTGGCCACGGGTGTGGTGACCGTCAGTGTCTCCGGTGGGAGGAGGTAAAAGTCCGCAGCTGTAGGAGGACGCAAGCTCCGCTCATAACTACGGTAAGAGCAGACTTATTAGCACAATTTTCTCACCGAAACCTGCCGGTTGACATGTGGTCGGGATCCATGTTCGCTTGACCGCTCTGATCCATAGTAAAGCTTCACCTTCGGGAATTTTAAACAAGGAAACACCTGCTGTGATTGTGTTGCTAAAGGCAGCCGCAATACACCGCTTCCCACCTACATCTTTCTTCTTTGACGTCTCCATTATTCATTGAACAAATTGCAAAAGATTCAGCAACACAGATGTCCAGAATACTGTGTAATTATGCGATTAAAGCAGACCACTTCTAGCTGGGATCGGGCTGGAAAAAAATGTCCGCTACAACCCGTGACGTCAAACGCACGCGTCATCATTCCGCGACGTTTTCAACAGTATACCTTGCGGGAAATTTAAAATAACAATTTAGTAAACTAAAAAGGCCGTATTGGCATGTGTTGCAATGTTAATATTTCATCATTGATATATAAACTATCAGACTGCGTGTAGTTGGTTTCAGTAGGCCTTTAAATGGAGCAAAATGAATCTAAAACCTTCAAGCATGTGAGGTGCCATGAGGCTACATACACTGGAACACTGCCACCCAAGTGTGGAGGCTTAAATGGAGCAAATGAAACTAAAACCTTCAAGCATGTGAGGTGCCATGACATACTTGCCAACCCTCCCGGATTTTCTGGGAGACTCCCGAAATTTAGCGCCTCTCCCGAAAACATCCCAGGAAAGATTCTCTCCCGAAAATCTCCCGAAATTCAGGCGGAGCTGGAGGCCACGCCCCCTCCAGCTCCATGCGGACCTGAGCGACATGTCGACAGCCTGTTTTCACGTCCGCTTTCCCACAATATAAACAGCGTGCCTGCCCAATGACGTTATAACTGTAGAATGATCGAGGGCGAGTTCTTGGTTTCTTATGTGGGTTTATTGTTAGGCAGTTTCATTAACGTCCTCCCAGCGCGGTAATAACACACAACAACAGCAGTCACGTTTTAGTCTACCATAAAGCAGTTCGTCTGCCGTAAACAGCAATGGTGTGACACTCTTAAACAGGAAAATACTGCCATCTACTGTACATGCATATGTGACAATAAAATCTACGGCTTTTAGAGAGTACAGTGCACAACTGCGCACACAACAAGGAGACGAAGCAGAAGAACGAGGAAGATACAGCCGTGGCGACGCCGACGACGAGAAAGATGAAGAAATATGTAAGTAAGTTCCAAGCTGCAGCTGCGATTGGACCTGGATAGCCTCCCGGAAGAAGTAGTGGACTACCAAGTGCTTAGCGGTGAAGATCTTCCTCAGGAAGCAAAGATTGACCGGTTTTGGGCCATGTTAGGGAGAGATGGAAGATTCCAGACTCTAGTGCATTTGATGAAAGCACTTTTGTGCGTGCCACACAGCAATGCATCATCAGACAGGGTGTTCAGCATGGTTAGAAAAATAGTGACAGAGAATAGAACAAGGATGGACAATTCAACCCTTAACTCAACAATGAGTAGATGAGTGTTATGTGTGTGTATATGTGTAAATAAATGAACACTGAAATTCAAGTATTTCTCTTCTTTATATATATATACATATAGAGATAGATAGATAGATAGATAGATGGATAGATGGATAGTACTTTATATATATATATATATATATATATATAGAAGCGTGTGTGTCAGACTAAGCCAGGTCAGTGGGCGGGGTTAGCAACAATCTAGTCCAGAGGTGTCCAAAGTGTGGCCCTGGGGCCAATTGCGGCCCTCAGCGAATTTTTAAATGGCCCGCAGTGCATTAAAACAATACTATTAAAAAGAACAAGCAATGTTGACTCTAATAACACAAAGTTATCATTCAAGCTATTTTTTTTAAAGTCTTTATTGATCAAAAAATAATAAATCAAAACATTTCATAGGCTCCTATTACTTCACATTTAAAATTCCACTTAAACATTTTTACATTACATATTTTGTGGCAAAAAAAACTAAGTTTTCTTTGACAAAAAGGGCATACACACATACAAAAAAACAAGACAAATTAATAAAAACTTAAAATCGACAGATAGATCTGAAGTTGATCTCGAGACTTAAGTGTTAAAAGTTTAAAGAAACCATGTATGACTTATTTTTAAACACTTTTATGAGTGAGGGCCCTCATGGATTCCCAGTATTATTTTATTTTTTTTACTTTTTAGTTTTTTTTAAATCAGTGATGTCATGACCTAGTGACATATTTAAGGCTTCAATTACTTTACATTTAATATTACACTTTGAAAAACGTTTCGAGGGAAAATATTGCATGTTTTAGGTTTTTGCCATAAAAACAGGGTTTTGACAAAAAGGGCATCAAACATAAATAAGTTAATACAAAATTATATCGACAGTTAGACCTGAAGTCAATCTAGAGATTTAAGCATTGGATGACAAAAAATATATGGCTTAATTTGAACATGTTTATGACTGAGACCCTGAAGGTTAAAGAAATCTATATATTTTATTGGTTATAAAAATGAAACTTATCAAATAACTCCTGCATGCTTTGATTTTTCAGTGTGTGGCCTTAAAGGGGAACATTATCACAATTTCAAAAGGGTTAAAAACAATAAAAATCAGTTCCCAGTGGCTTGTTGTATTTTTTAAAGTTTTTTTCAAAATTTTACACCTCCCGGAGTATCCCTAAATAAAGCTTTAAAGTGCCATATTATCGCTATCTTCAAAACCACTATCCATTTCCCTGTGACGTCATACAGGGCTGCCAATACAAACAACATGGCGGTTACCACAGCAAGATATAGCGACATTAGCTCGGATTCAGACTCGGATTTCAGCAGTTTAAGCAATTCAACAGATTACGCATGTATTGAAACAGATGTTCGGAGTATGGAGGCAGATAGCGAAAACGAAATTGAAGAAGAAATTGAAGCTATTGAGTGAATAGCTTTTGACGCTATTCGGCTATAGCGTGGGTGTACCTAATGAAGTGGCCCATAGCATGGCTGCCTTATTAGCATCGCCGGTAAAATGTGCGGACCAAACGATCAGGACTTTCGCAGCTTGTGACACTGGAGCAACTTAAATCCGTCGATTGGTAAGTGTTTGTTTCGCATTAAATGTGGGTATCTTAGTTTCAAATGTACATACACCTAGCGTAAATAGCATGTTAGCATCGATTAGCGTAGCATGTTAGCATCGATTAGCTGGCAGTCATGCCGTGACCAAATATGCCTGATTAGCACATAAGTCAACAACATCAACAAAACTCACCTTTGTGATTTCGTTGACTTAATCGTTGCAAATGCATCTGCAGGTTATCCATACATCTCTGTGCCACGTCTGTCTTAGCATCGCCGGTCAAATGTGAAGACACTTTGGCACATTCAATGGGGGTCTGGCGGCAGATTTCTTGCCAGTGGTGCAACTTGAATCCCTCCCTGTTAGTGTTGTTACACCCTCCGACAACACACCGACAAGGCATGATGTCTCCAAGGTTCCAAAAAATAGTCGAAAAAACGGAAAATAACAGCTGAGACCCGGTGTTTGTAATGTGAAAATGAATATGGCGGGTGTGTTACCTCGGTGACGTCACGTTCTGACGTCATCGCTAAAAGACCGATAAACAGAAAGGCGTTTGATTTGCCAAAATTCACCCATTTAGAGTTCGGAAATCGTTTAAAAAATACATGGTCTTTTTTTCTGCAACATCAAGGTATATATTAACGCTTGCATAGGTTTGGTGATAATGTTCCCCTTTAAGTGGACAAAATTTGGACACCCCTGATCTAGTCCAATGGTTGCTTTGGTCTGAAGCCTGGGCTTTTGGAAGTCTTTGAAAAGACGGCGGCGAAGGAGGATATCCTCGTACGTTTTGTGGAGTTGTTGGTAGATATTTTAGCAGTTAAATTAGAGGAATGTATTCCATCAGAACAACCAGTATTTTGCCACTTTTCTGGTTGAAAGATATCCAAACAGGTGCTAGGACCCGCCCACTGACTTTGATGGCTTGAGTTTGACGGATAAAATACATTTGTAAAGTATTGACACACATCATTTTAAAATAAGTAAATCATAAAATCATGAAATTATTAAATCGTAAAATTATTATGTCATAAAATAATATTAAATGAATAATTAAATGTAATTTAAGTAAAAAAGACAATTGAATGACACATTTATGTATTTAATTCCAATTGTTGTTAATTAATGATACATTTAAGTAAAGATTTAAGACTTTTAATATTCATTTCATTTCGTCCCATTAGGGTTGTACGGTATACCGGTATTAGTATAGGACTGCGATACTAATGAATCATTTTCAGTACTATACAGTCTCTGAAACGTACTGGTGTCAAAGTCCGGTGGTGCCATTGCTAGTCTTACCAGCGGAGGAGCATGTTCGGCAGTGCACACACACAGAGTACTTACAAGCAGACACAGTGTGGAGACAGAAAACGGAGAACGGACGCACTTTGGCTTAAAAACAAACAATAACGATGAAGCTATACAACACTGAAACACCCTCAGGAAGAGGTGTTTAAGAAATGGCTAGCGAGCTAGCGGCTAACATCCATACGTCGCCGGCAGTGTTTTAGCTCTTCTAAATACCTAATCCTGGTCTCCATGGCAACAAATAAAGTATGTTTCTTCCAAGTATCATCCCGGCAGGATGAGGAATAGCTAAACATGCTTCACTACACACCATAGGAGGATACAATAGCTCACCGGCATCAAAATGTAAACAAAAGCCATTGGTGGATCCACACCTGACATCCACTGTAATGATATCAAGTACAGGCACGTATCTAGTCGATACTACTATGATTACATCAATATTTTTTGCCATTACAACATCTTTGTTTTTTTTTAAATTCATATTATGTTTATAAAGTCAGTAAATATGTCCTTGGACACATGAGGACTTTGAATATGACCAATGTATGATCCTGTAACTACTTGGTAGCGGATTGATACCTAAATGTGTGGTATCATCCAAAACTAATGTGAAGTATCAAAGAAGAGAAGAATAAGTGATTATTACATTTTTACAGAAGTGTAGATAGAACATGTTAAAAGAAAAAAGTAAGCAGATGTTCACAGTATATGAACAAGTTGATTAATAATTTTCTACTACTTGTCCTTAATGTAGACAAAGTAATAGGTAGATAAATGCCACAATATGTTACTGCATATACAAACCCCGTTTCCATATGAGTTGGGAAATTGTGTTAGATGTAAATTTAAACGGAATACAATGATTTGCAAATAATTTTCAACCCATATTCAGTTGAATATGCTACAAAGACAACATTTTTGATGTTCAAACTGATAAACATGCAAATAATCATTAACTTCAGAATTTGATGCCAGCAACATGTGACAAAGAAGTTAGGAAAGGTGGCAATAAATACTGATAAAGTTGACAAATTCTCATTAAACACTTATTTGGAACATTCCACAGGTGTGCAGGCTAATTGGGAACAGGTGGGTGCCATGATTGGGTATAAAAGCAGCTTCCATGAAATGCTGTATAATTCTCAAACAAGGATGGGGTGAGGGTCACCACTTTGTAAGCAAATTGCCGAACAGTTTTAGAACAACATTTCTCAACAAACTATTGCTATGAATTTAGGGATTTTACCATCTACGGTCCGTAAAATCATTAAAAGGTTCAGAGAATCTGGAGAAATCACTGCACGTAAGCGATGATATTACGGACTTGTGATCCCTCAGGTGGTACTGCATCAAAAACAGACATCAGTGTGTAAAGGATATCACCACATGGGCTCAGGAATACTTCATAAAACCACTGTCATTAACTACAGTTGGTCGCTGCATCTGTAAGTGCAAGTTAAAACTCTACTATGCAAATCAAAACCCATTTATCAAGAACACCCAGAAACGCCGCCGGCTTGGCTGGGCCCGAGCTCATCTATGATGGACTGATGCAAAGTGGAAAAGTGTTCTGTGGTCTGACGAGTCCACATTTCAAATTATATTTGGAAACTATGGACGTGGTGTCCTTCGTAACAAAGAGGAAAATAACCATCCGGATTGTTATAGGCGCAAAGTTCGAAAGCCAGCATGTGTGATGGTATGGGCGTGTATTAGTGGCCAAGGCATGGGTAACTTACACATCTGTGAAGGCACCATTAATGCTGAATGGTCCATACAGGTTTTGGAGAAACATATGTTGTCATCCAAGCAGCGTTATCAAGGACGCCCCTGTTTATTTCAGCAAGACAATGCCAAGCCATTTGTTACAACAGCGTTGCTTCGTAGCAAAAGAGTGCGGGTACTTTCCTGGCCCGCCTGCAGTCCAGACCTGTCTCCCATGGAAAATGTGTGGCGCATTATGAAGCGTAAAATACGACAGCGGAAACCCCAGACTGTTGAACGACTGAAGCTCTACATAAAACAAGAATTGGAAATAATTCCACTTTCAAGGCTTCAACAATTAGTTTCCTCAGTTCCAAAACGTTATATTGAGTCTTGTTAAAAGAAAAGGTGATGTAACACAGTGGTGAACATGCCCTTTCCCAACTACTTTGGCACGTGTTGCAGCCATGAAATTCTAAGCTAATTATTATTTGCAAAAAAGAAATAAAGTTCATGAGTTTGAACATCAAATATGTTGTCTTTGTAGTGCATTCAACTGAATATGGGTTGAAAGGGATTTGCAAATCACTGTATTCCGTTTATATTTACATCTAACACAATTTCCTAACTCATATGGAGACCGGGTTTGTACATACATATACAAACACACACACATACATACATGTATAAGTATGGACAGTATATATATATATATATATATATATATATATATATATATATATATACATTAAGATAGCTAAGTGTAACCCAGAACAGACGCCCGTATAATGAAAATAGAGCTTCCCCAGTCCCGCTGTCTCCCTCCCGCTGCCGATTTAATTACCTTCTATATTTATCGGAGCCCAAGATGCTATTTTGGTGTCCCGGCTGCTATCGGTGGGCTCCATTATTCAGGAGGCAACATGGCTGCCGTGATCCTGTCACACAGGAGTTTGCTTGCGTTTTCAATATGTTTGGGGAAAAGCACAGGACTCGCCGGCCTCCATATTTGCCTGTGATCTATGATTGTTCTTCAGCAGAGGCCACAGTCCTCTGAGAGATGATGGCCATATTGATCTGATAAACACTTTCATTTACTGCCATTCACACACGGCGGGAATATAAGCTAGCTTTCTGCTTCATCACTTCTCCTCCACACTCTTTTAACCCCTTCAACCCACCAGCATCCTTGGCCACTTCATCCACCAACCTCTTACAAGCCAGTCTTAGCTTCCTGACATTAGAGTTTCACCTTACCTGAAGGAGGTAGAGAATGTGTGTTGATCAGACAGTAGTAGTAGTCCATGGTCTTCCTACTTTCAAACATTCTCCCCGCTGACACTTGGACATGTCTTGTTCAGTCCTGCAGGCCACACAAAGCAATCATCCAGTTGGAGAAAAGACAAGCAGGCTGCTGACATTTTAGGGCTGAACTCTACCTGCAATATATCTCAATGAATGATAACAAAACCGTATCAAAATGGATTTTATTATTAAAATATCCTAATTTGGCTGCTGGCATAACAAATTGCAACATTTCCAATTGTATTCTTCCTCTGTTGTTTGGCTCCTTTACGTAACAGTTTTGGGTATGGATCTAATACCAAGTGGTATACTGTAGGTGCGCAAAAAACAACTGATTCACATACTAATTGCAATTCTTCCATCCATTTTCTACCGCTTGTCCCTCTCGGGGTCGCTGGGGGTGCTGGAGCCTATCCCAGCTGCATTCGGACAAGTTGCCAGCTCATCACAGGGCCAACACACACAGACAGACCACATTCACACACTCCGGACCATTTAGTGTTGCCAATCAACCTATCCCCAGGCGCATGTCTTTGGGGGTGGGAGGGGCCTATCCCCAGGCGCATGGCTTTGGAGGGGGGAGGGGCCTATCCCCAGGTGCATGTCTTTGGAGGTGGGAGGGGCCTATCCCCAGGTGCATGTCTTTGGAGGTGGGAGGGGCCTATCCCCAGGTGCATGTCTTTGGAGGTGGGAGGGGCCTATCTCCAAGTGCATGTCTTTGGAGGTGGGAGGGGCCTATTCCCAGGCGCATGTCTTTGGAGGTGTGAGGGGCCTATCCTCAGGTGCATGTCTTTGGAGGTGGGAGGGGCCTATCCCCAGAAGCATGTCTTTGGAGTTGGGAGGGGCCTATCCCCAGGTGCATCCCTTTGGAGGTGGGAGAGGCCTATCCCCAGGTGCATGTCTTTGGAGGTGGGAGGGGCCTATCCCCAGGTGCATGTCTTTGGAGGTGGGAGGGGCCTATCCCCAGGTGCATGTCTTTGGAGGTGAGAGGGGCCTATCCCCAGGTGCATGTCTATAGAGGGGGGAGGGGTGTATCCCCAGGCAAATGTTTTTGGAGGTGGGAGGGGCCTATCCTCAGGTGCATGTCTTTGGAGGTGGGAGGGGCCTATCCCCAGGTGCATGTATTTGGAGGTGGGAGGGGCCTATCCCCAGAAGCATGTCTTTTGAGTTGGGAGGGGCCTATCCCCAGGTGCATGTCTTTGGAGGTGGGAGGGTCCTATCCCCAGGCGCATGTCTTTGGAGGTGGGAAGGGCCTATCCCCAGGTGCATGTCTTTGGAGGTGGGAAGGGCCTATTCCCAGGTGCATGTCTTTGGAGGTGGGAGGGGCCTATCCCCAGGAGCATGTCTTTTGAGTTGGGAGGGGCCTATCCCCAGGTGCATGTCTTTGGAGATGGGAGGGGCCTATCCCCAGAAGCATGTCTTTGGAGTTGGGAGGGGCCTATCCCCAGGTGCATGTCTTTGGAGGTGGGAGAGGCCTACCCCCAGGTGCATGTCTTTCGAGGTGGGAGGGGCCTATCCCCAGGTGCATGTCTTTGGAGGTGGGAGGGGCCTATCCCCAGGTGCATGTCTTTGGAGGTGGGAGGGGCCTATCCCCAGGTGCATGTCTTTGGAGGTGGGAGGGGCCTATCCCCAGGTGCATGTCTTTGGAGGGGGGAGGGGCCTATCCCCAGGCGCATGTCTATAGAGGGGGGAGGGGTGTATCCCCAGGCAAATGTTTTTGGAGGTGGGAGGGGCCTATCCTCAGGTGCATGTCTTTGGAGGTGGGAGGGGCCTATCCCCAGGTGCATGTCTGGAGGTGGGAGGGGCCTAGCCCCAGGTGCATGTCTTTGGAGGTGGGAAGGGCCTATTCCCAGGTGCATGTCTTTGGAGGTGGGAGGGGCCTATCCCCAGAAGCATGTCTTTTGAGTTGGGAGGGGCCTATCACCAGGTGCATGTCTTTGGAGATGGGAGGGGCCTATCCCCAGAAGCATGTCTTTGGAGTTGGGAGGGACCTATCCCCAGGTGCATGTCTTTGGAGGTGGGAGAGGCCTATCCCCAGGTGCATGTCTTTGGAGGTGGGAGGGGCCTATCCCCAGGTGCATGTCTGGAGGTGGGAGGGGCCTAGCCCCAGGTGCATGTCTTTGGAGGTGGGAAGGGCCTATTCCCAGGTGCATGTCTTTGGAGGTGGGAGGGGCCTATCCCCAGAAGCATGTCTTTTGAGTTGGGAGGGGCCTATCCCCAGGTGCATGTCTTTGGAGATGGGAGGGGCCTATCCCCAGAAGCATGTCTTTGGAGTTGGGAGGGACCTATCCCCAGGTGCATGTCTTTGGAGGTGGGAGAGGCCTATCCCCAGGTGCATGTCTTTGGAGGTGGGAGGGGCCTATACCCAGGTGCATGTCTTTGGAGGTGGGAGGGGCCTATCCCCAGGTGCATGTCTTTGGAGGTGTGAGGGGCCTATCCCCAGGCGCATGTCTATAGGGGGGGAGGGGTGTATCCCCAGGCAAATGTTTTTGGAGGTGGGAGGGGCCTATCCTCAGGTGCATGTCTTTGGAGGTGGGAGGGGCCTATCCCCAGGTGCATGTCTGGAGGTGGGAGGGGCCTAGCCCCAGGTGCATGTCTTTGGAGGTGAGAGGGGCCTATCCCCAGGCGCATGTCTTTGGAGGGGGAGGGGTGTATCCCCATGCGCAAGTCTTTGGAGGTGGGAGGGGCCTATCCCCAGGTGCATGTCTTTGGAGGTGAGAGGGGCCTATCCCCAGGCGCATGTCTATAGAGGGGAGGGGTGTATCCCCAGGCAAATGTTTTTGGAGGTGGGAGGGGCCTATCCTCAGGTGCATGTCTTTGGAGGTGGGCGGGGCCTATCCTCAGGTGCATTTCTTTGAAGGTGGGAGGGGCTTATTCCCTGTAACCTTTCTTTTGAAAAGTTTCAGTATTCTAGCAAATAATATCAACAGCAAAATCACTTTGAATCAAGAATCGTGTTGAATAGAAAATTCTGTTCTGAATGGAATCATCACCCCAGGAAGGGGATCAAATCGTTAGGTGCCCAAAAATCCGCTTTTTACCAAGTAGTTACAGGGACAAGTATTGGTCATACCAATGTTGACACTGATACTTCAAATGATTCCATTCTTAAACACATTTGTATTCAGAAAAAAAACACATGGATGTAAAATATCAATGAAATATTTAAATGATTCCCTACTGTTGGCTCTGATTTAAATCCTTTGGGTTGTTACCATTGAAGTCCTCCTACCTTTGTAAACAATAACAAAAAAAGGTATTGATCCACCTACCTTTGTTTACATTCACAAGCTCTCGCTTGCAGTCAGCATATCCTCCTACGGTGTCTATTGTAGCAGTTTTAGCTATTCTTCGTCCTCCAAGGATGATACTGGTTAGAAACTTAGTTTATTTACCGCCATAGAAGACCGCTGACTCACAATTGGCTCTGCACTGTGGAGGGACGTTAGCCACGAGCTAGAAAGCTGCAGTGCGTTGAGGACGCATTGGTTCGCTTGTCGCTGTCAAATTTCCAGGACACACGGAGAATGTATCATCATCATGCGATATAACGATTGGCCAAATTGATTTCTTTTCTATTGTCTGTATCGCACAAACCTATTCAGAGATATTAAGGCTATATTTCCATGCACACAAGGACGTGCTTTACATCTCGAAGATGACAAAAGAAACATCACAAAGCATTCATATAGTGACATATTGTCATCATCCTAATCACATGACAACATAAAGCTATGTAGTGAAACACAAATGTCTTTGATCTTTTCTCATAAATTATATAACTTTTATGAGTTTGATTTCCATCCATTTTCTACTGCTTGTCCCTTTTATGATCGCAGGGGGTGCTGGAGCCTATCTCAGCTGCATTGGGGCGGTAGGCAGGGTACACCCTGGACAAGTTACCAGCTCATACACTGATAGACAACATTCACATACTAGGGACCATTTAGTGTTGCCATCCCACCTCCAAAGACATGCACCTGGGGATAATTATGGACCAAATGTCCCTTTGGGACAGAGGACCCTATTGTATTTCTAAGATTTTATTATTATACCGCTGCCTCTTTGAGCTGTATTTTGACCCCCTTAACATGCTTCAAAACTCACCAAATTTTACACACACATCAGGACTGGCGAAAACGGTTATCTGATAAAAAACCAAACCCCAAGACTCAAAATTGCGCTCTAACACCCCCTAGGAAAAAACACAGACAAAACTACTTGTAACTTCCGTTAGGAATGTCATAGAGACATGAAACAAAAACCTCTACGTAGGTCTGACTTAGACCTAAATTTCATAAAATGACATCCTTCAGCAAAAATCAACAGGAAGATGGCAAACACCCCTTCAAAACAAAAGTTTGGTAAAAACCGTCACCTTTTTTCAAACATTATCTCCTCTGAGCGCGTTTGTGGTGTCGGCTTCTAACTCGCACAGGAAAGAGATTGAGCCCTTCTGATTAAAAGTTGCGCAAAGAGTTTTTCTAACTGCTCCGGTTTTGATTTTACGAGCCTTCAAAGAACTGCTTCGCTGCCGCCCTCTCTAGATGGCCGCTTAAAAGCAGGAAGCACCAGCGTGACCACACAGTGCAGAGAAGGTAGGTACCGTGCGGGTAAAGATATGTTGACTGGGTGAAAGAAGGAGGCACCAGTTTGACTCCAGGATACAGAGAAAGTAGGTAATGTGCAGGTAAAGATATGTTGTCTGGGTGATGGCAGGAAGCACCAGCGTGTATGGGTGAAAGAAAGAAGCACCAGTGTGACCCAAGGATGCAGGGAAGGTAGGTAACGTGTAGGTAAAGATATGTTGAATGGGTAAAGGCAGGAAACACCAGAAAAAGTCAGTCCCGTCCATCGCTGCTTGCAACTTTAATGTGAGTTGGATTTGTCATTTCAAAATGCACAATAAATCTTGCTCTTGGGGTATTATTACATTTTTTGACACAATACACTTGCATAGTTCAACATAATCCACTGCAAAACATGTTTATTATCATTTAATGCTGGAATTTGGAGAGGTGTAGAACTCTGCTGCGAGAGCTCTTTAGCATATTTTGTTTCTATCATGTAGTCAAATAATAAATATTGGAAAAATTTGCACTGCAACAATTAATCGATAAGGAAAAAGCTTCAATTACTTTTCCGTTTGTTTGATTAAGAGTTTAATAAGTGTAACTAATAACAACACATCTAATAAAAATTGATCGAGGAACAGCAGAGTGTTTGAATTAATGTTCTACTTTTATTAAAGCACACATGTTAAAAATGCAATTAAAATGTTGTTGGTGCACATTTATTAGAAACAAAGAATAAAAGTTATGCCAAGCATTCAGAAACATATTTTATTTTTACTATTTTCCCTAAAATATGCATTGAGGCTCTAATTGTATTCAATTGGTACGAACCAATCAATAGATTGCAAACCAGAAAAATAAACATTATTGTAGACTAAAAACTGCGGCATCAAAAAAAGATTAGCGTAGTAAAAATGAGCATCATGAATAAAGGTTCAGTTATGTTTTAAGTAATTATTGTATAAGATATATTTTTTGCAATAAAAATAGCAATCAAAAATATTGTGCAAATCTAACAAAACATACATTCAACAAAAAAATGTTTTTTTATCATACTTTTTCAATTGTGCTTTAAATCGAATAAAATGGAAAGAAACATTTATTTAGTGACTGAAACATGTTATAATGTGGGATGCATTTTTGTAAGCTTAAGGGAGTATAAATGGTGAAAAACCGCTGACATTCACGTTGCCTCGTCTGATAATAAAATGACAAATGTTCATTTGGAGTATACAAACTATTACCTACTTCAAATGGTCAATAGATCAACTAATGATCACACTGCTTTAACTATCCTGACTCAGCATTAGGGTTTTGCTGCAGCTTTATATTTCTATCTTTACAAAATAGATACCGTATTTCCTTGAATTGCCACCGGGCGCTAATTATTTAAAACCTCTTCTCACTCCGGCGTTTACCAAAGGCATGCGGTAAATTTAGGCCTGCGCTTAAAAATTTGAGTGTGATGTAAGGATACCATCATGAAAAGCACATTTAATTAAAAAGGCGTTATTATAGTCTTACCTTTACTTATAAATGAAGTCCATGCACAACTCCTTCTGATCAAAAGCATCGATAACTTGTTTATAGAAGTCTTCCTTATCTTTCTTCAGTTTTAAAAGTCTCTTTGACTCGAGGGAGATCTTCATTAATTACCTCCTGCTTTGATTGAAAGTCCAGTTTAGCAAACTGTTTTATTTTAGATATGTAATCCTCCATGTTAAAAGTGCAAGCGAGAGGAAAAAATAAACGATCGCTGCTCACTCTTGCTGCTTGTTGTCACTTCTTCTGCAGCCGAGTAGTCGCAAAAAGGATCACTACCGCCCTCTACCACCAGGAGGCGGGAGTCATTTAATGACTCATATTTGACACACGCAGCTACGGTATATTAATTAAACATAGCTGCTCACTGTTCTTTTTAGCATATTCAATAGCTTGGACCTTAAATCCTACTGAATAGCTCTTAATCTTCTTCCCTTTATGCGATTTCAAATGATTGAAATCAGCCTCCTCCATTTTGAAAATGATGACAGGTGAATTGTCACTCGTGACGTGACGAGTTTGACCCTGCGGAAATTCTAGGCATATTTTAATTATTTGGCGAAACGAGTTTGACCCGGCAGTAATTCTAGGCAGGCGCATACTATATACCCGGCGCCAATTCAAGGAAATTCGGTACTTATCTTTACGACATTCCCTTCAATGTTCTGGAGATGATGAGGGGTAAAAAAACAACAAGAATCAAATGTGGGAAATCTGTGCCTTTGCACGAGTGAGTGCGTACATCATTTGTGTGAGTAAACAGATAATGGCATCCAACAGGAAATGCATAACATATTCATACACACGCGCGCACACACACACACACACACACACACACACACACACACACACACACACACACACAAGAAGGCTTTCAGTTTCTAAATCAATCCCACATCCGTAGCTAATGCAGTGCTAGGCCCTCTTCAGGAAACATTAGGCCTATTAGTCAAAGTGTACGCATTCCTGTGTGTGTGCGTGTGTGCGTGCGCGTGCGTGTGTGTTCCAGTGGATATGGAAGCCGCACACTCAGCAGTAGCCCATCTCAGTGGATCCTCCGAGGTCAGCAGGTGCAATAGGGAATGAGGGGCTGTGTGTGTGTGTGTGTGCGTGTGAGTACGCGTGTGTGTGCGTGTGTATGCGCCCTTGATATCCTCTGGGCTCCTTATCGCTCTAAAATTATCCTCCATTTACTGGAAGACAGGCGCAGAGAGAGGAAAGAGAAATATGGGCACTCTTGTCCAGCTGCATCACTTGTGGGCACCAGAAGTCTTCCTTACTCCAATAATGCAAGCTAATGCTCTTTATCTAGCATCACATATCTTTGATCATCCATTTATCATGTTTTTGATCATGTATGCCTGCTAATACGTGTTTGATCATGTATAATGATAATATATGTTTGCTTGATACCATCCATCCATCCATCCATCCATCTTCTTCCGCTTATCCGAGGTCGGGTCGCGGGGACAACAGCCTAAGCAGGGAAACCCAGACTTCCCTCTCCCCAGCCACTTCGTCTTGCTCTTCCCGGGGGATCCCGAGGCGTTCCCAGGCCAGCCGGGAGACATAGTCTTCCCAACGTGTCCTGGGTCTTCCCCGTGGCCTCCTACCGGTTGGACGTGCCCTAAACACCTCCCTAGGGAGGCGTTCGGCTGGCATCCTGACCAGATGCCCGAACCACCTCATCTGGCTTCTCTCGATGTGAAGGAGCAGCGGCTTTACTTTGAGCTCCTCCCGTATGGCAGAGCTTCTCACCCTATCTCTAAGGGAGAGACCCGCCACCCGGCGGAGGAAACTCATTTCGGCCACTTGTATCCGTGATCTTATCCTTTCGGTCATGACCCAAAGCTCATGACCATAGGTGAGGATGAGAACGTAGATCGACCGGTAAATTGAGAGCTTTGCCTTCCGGCTCAGCTCCTTCTTCACCACAACGGATCGGTACAACGTCCGCATTACTGAAGACGCCGCATCGATCCGCCTGTCGATCTCACGATCCACTCTTCCCCCAATCGTGAACAAGACTCCTAGGTACTTGAACTCCTCCACTTGGGGCAGGGTCTCCTCCCCAACCCGGAGATGGCATTCCACCCTTTTCCGAGCGAGAACCATGGACTCGGACTTGGAGGTGCTGATTCTCATTCCGGTCGCTTCACACTCGGCTGCGAACCGTTTGCTTGATACGTATAATGTAATGATACGTATACTTGATACGTATGTGTTTGATCATGTATTCTGTGTCTGATAATATATAATGTTTTTGATCATGTATAATGTGTTTGATAATATATGATGTTTGATAATGTGTACAATGTATGTAGGATCATGTATATTGGTAACGCATATTTGATCATGTACACTATAAAGTGTTGTATAATATATCATTTGTTTGAACATGTATAACATCCCGTATTTCCTTGAATTTCCGCCGGGTATATAGTATGCGCCTGCCTAGAATTACTGCCGGGTCAAACTCGTTTCGCAAAATAATTAGCGAAAGCTTTGCATTACCGCCGGCACAGGATTAACGCCGGGTCAAACTTGTTTCGCAAAATATTATTTTTATTGCATGTCTAGAATTTCCGCCGGGTCAAACTTGTTTTGCAAAATAATTAACATATGCCTAGAATTTCCACAGGGTCAAACTCGTCACGTCACGAGTGACACTTCACCTGTCATCATTTTCAAAATGGAGGAGGCTGATTTCAACAATTTGAAATCGCATAAAGGGAAGAAGATTAAGAGCTATTCAGTAGGATTGAAGGTCCAAGCTATTGTATATGCTAAAAAGAACAGTGAGCAGCTATGTTTTATTAATATACCGTAGCTGCGTGTGTCAAATATGAGTTATTAAATGACTCCCGCCTCCTAGTGGTAGAGGGCGCTAGTGATCCTTTTTGCGACTACTCGGCTGCAGAAGAAGTGACAACAAGCGGCAAGAGTGAGCAGCGTGTGATTATTTTTTTCCTCTCGCTTGCACTTTTAACATGGAGGATTACATATCTAAAATAAAACAGTTTTATAAACTGGACTTTCAATCGAAGCAGGAGGTAATAAATGAAGATCTCCATCGAGACAGAGAGACTCTTAAAACTGAAGAAAGATAAGGAAGACTTCTAAAAACAAGTTATCGATGCTTTTGATCAGAAGGAGCTGCGCATGGACTTCATTTATAAGTAAAGGTAAGACCATAATAACGTTTTTTTTTTATTAAATGTGCTTTTCATGATGGTATCCTTACATCACACTCAAATTTATAAGCGCAGGCCTAAATTTACCGCATGCCTTTGGTAAGTGCCGGAGTGAGAAGAGGTTTTAAATTAATTAGCGCCCCGGCGGCAATTCAAGGAAATACGGTATATAAACTTTTTTTTTCATTTTCATCCTCAATAATATCCACTTCAACGTGTTGAAATAATCCCATTTGAAAGAATATAAGGTGCTTCTGGTTCATGAGCGTAGATTCATTTCATCACCAATTTTGTTGTCGTAATGGTGACATTTTGCATCCAAGGCAATTTCCTCCTAATGGGTTTGCCACATTTTAATATGACTTGAATTGTTGTGAAGGAGTTGGCATTGGTCCTTGAAGGCCTCATCCTATAATATCCATTCTCCACAGCCTCACACTCCGTTCTATGTGTGAGGGATCCGGTCTCACGTTGCAAATCAATATGGTCCCTTCATGCATGGTCATGTGCAGAAAGTCGCACCGTGGATGTAACGGCATCTGGACTCCACTCCAAATGTTCTTTGACGCCGATCGCAAACTAGATGCTCGGAATGTTGTCCACGGCAGGACTGCTGACAGGAAGTGAGTTTGCAAGTAACGATGGGGAAAGTGAGAGGGAGGAGACCAAAGAGGGAACAAATGGAGAAAGCAAGACGGCCATTATAAATCATATCCACTCTTGGCGCCAGCCATGTTTCCTAGCAACCAGACAGAATCTCCACCTCTCTTCCGCCCCCTGTCTATCTGCTGCCAGCAGCCTTATTACCCACACTGCAATGGGCCATGCCCCAAAAACGACTGTCAGCGTGGCTTGTGCTCACGTCTTCCACGGGATACGGCTAACAGGAGCTGACAACAAAGAATGCTGCGCTACACACGACAATGGCAGTCATTTACAAATACTATAAAAATACCTTCCACACGTCTCCCATAGGTAAAAAAAAAAAAATGCAGTAAAGGAGTCAGTAATACGGCAATAAAGTAGCTAATTTTTAAAGACTAACCCATATTGCTGTGTCTTCCTATTCTCTGGCAGACCAAGTGAGTATGAGCTGTGTGAAGAAGTAACAACATGCTTTCCATACTCTCATATATATATATATATATATATATATATATATATATATATGTATGTATGTGTGGGAAAAATCACAAGACTACTTCATCTGATTCCTAAAGCCCAAAAAAAGTCTGCGGGCTATAGAGCGTTTTCCGTTCGGGCTCCAGTACTCTGGAATGCCCTCCCGGTAACAGTTCGAGATGCTACCTCAGTAGAAGCATTTAAGTCTCACCTTAAAACTCCTCTAGCCTTCAAATAGACCTCCTTTTTAGACCAGTTGATCTGCCGCTTCTTTTCTTTTTTCTCCTATGTCCCCCCCCCTCCCTTGTGGAGGGGGTCCGGTCCGATGACCATGGATGAAGTACTGGCTGTCCAGAGTCGAGACCCAGGATGGACCGCTCGCCTGTGTATCGGTTGGGGACATCTCTACGCTGCTGATCCGCCTTCGCTTGGGATGGTTTCCTGTGGACGGGACTCTCGCTGCTGTCTTGGATCCGCTTTGAACTGAACTCTCGCGGCTGTGTTGGAGCCACTATGGATTGAACTTTCACAGTATCATGTTAGACCCGCTCGACATCCATTGCTTTCGGTCCCCTAGAGGGGGGGGGGGGTTGCCCACTTCTGAGGTCCTCTCCATGGTTTCTCATAGTCAGCATTGTCACTGGCGTCCCACTGGATGTGAATTCTCCCTGCCCACTGGGTGTGAGTTTTCCTTGCCCGTTTGTGGGTTCTTCCGAGGATGTCGTAGTCGTAATGGTTTGTACAGTCCTTTGAGACATTTGTGATTTAGGGCTATATAAATAAACATTGATTGATTGATTGATTGATCTCTACAGAACTGTTTCATGAGGGGTTCCCTCAATCATCAGGAGATGATTGAGGGAACCCCTCATGAAACAGTTCTGTAGAGAGGAAGTAGTCTTGTGATTTTTCCCACACATACATATTGCGCTCTACCACGGTATCGAGCACTATTCTGTGGATAATCCAATCAAGACATATACATATACATATATATATATATATATATATATATATATATATATATATATATATTAGGGCTGCAAATGTTTGGGTGTCCCACGATTCGATTCAATATCGATTCTTGGGGTCGCGATTCGATTGTATATCGATTTTTTCGATTCAACGCGATTCTCGATTGAAAAACGATATTTTTCCGATTCAAAACAATTCTCTATTCAATAAATACATAGGATTTCAGCAGGATCTACCCCAATCTGCTGACATGCTAGCAGAGTAGTAGATTTTTTTTTTTAAAAGCTTTTATAATTGTAAAGGACAATGTTTTATCAACTGATTACAATAATGTAAATTAGTTTTAACTATTAAACGAAACAAAAATACGAATTATTTTATCTTTGTGAAAACATTGGACACAGTGTGTTGTCAAGCTTATGAGATGCCATGCAAGTGTTAGCCACTGTGACACTGTTCTTTTTTTTATAAATATCTAATGATAATGTCCATGATGGATTTTTAATCACTGCTATGCTGAAATTAGAACTAATATTGATACTGTTGTTGATAATATTCATTTTTGTTTCACCACTTTTGGTTTGTTCTGTGTTGTGTTTGTGTCTCCTCAATTGCTCTGTTTATTGCAGTTCTGAGTGTTGCTGGGTAAGGTTTGGTTTTGGAATTGATTTGCATTGTTATGGTATTGCTGTGTAGTGGTTTGTTGGATTGATAGAAATATATATTTTTTTTTTAAATCGATTTTTTTAAAACTGAGAATCGATTCTGAATCGCATAACGTGAGAATCGTGATTTATATATATATATACATATATATATATATATATATATATATATACATATATATATATATATATATATATATATATATATATATTAGGGCTGGGTGATATGGCCTTTTTTTAATATCCCGATATTTTTAGGCCATATCGCCATTTACGAAATATATTACGATATTTTGCCTTGGCCTTGAATGAACACTTGATGCATACAATCACAGCAGTATGATGATTCTATGTGTCTACATTAAAACATTCTTCTTTATATTGCATTAATATATGCTACTTTTAAAGGGGAACATTATTATTAGTAAGCGTCAATATATACCTTGATGTTGCAGAAAAAAGACCATATGTTTTTTTAATCGATTTCCGAACTCTAAAAGGGTGAATTTGGCGATTTAAACGCCTTTCAATTGTTTGCCGGTCGGAGCAATGACCTTTCACCCGTGACATCACATCGGGAAGCGACCCGCCATTTTCTCAAACACATTACACACACCAAGTCAAATCAGCTCTGTTATTTTCCGTTTTTTTCGACTGTTTTCGGGTACCTTGGAGACATCATGCCCCGTCGGTGTGTTGTCGGAGGGTGTAACAACACCAACAGAGACGGATTCAAGTTGCAACAGTGGTCAAAAGATGCGAAAGTCCCTCGTTTGTTCTGCACACTGTACTGACGACAGCTATGCTACGACAGAGATGGCAAGAATGTGTGGATATCCTGCGACACTCAAAGCAGATGCTTTTCCAACGATAAAGTCAACGAAATCACAAAGGTGAGTTTTGTTGATGTTATTGACTTATGTGGAGTGTGCTAATCAGACATATTTGGTCACGGCATGACTGCAAGCTAATCGATGCTAACATGCTATTTAGGCTAGCTGTATGTACATATTGCATCATTATGCCTCATTTGTAGCTATATTTACATCCAGCCTTTCCCTTCACCAACATTTAATGCCAAACAAACACATACCAATTGTTGGTTAGAAGGTTATCGTCAAATTCGTCCGCGCTTCCTCCCGTGCCGCTGTCTGTCATGATATGGCTCAAAAGCTTCTGTTTCTTCTTTAATTTTGTTTTTGGTACCTGCCTCCACACTCCAACCATCCGTTTCAATACATGCGTAATCTGTTGAATCGCTTACGACGCTGAAATCCGAGTCTGAATCCGAGCTACTATGCTATACCTTTCTGTGCTATCCGCCATGTTTGTTTCTGGTGGCTTCAAGCAGTGACGTCACAGGACAATAGACGGGTGGATATAGCGATGGTGTAAATCAGGCACTTTGAAGCCGTTTTTCAGGATATTGCGTGATGGGTAAAATTTTGAGAAAAACTTCGAAAAATAAAATAAGCCACTGGGTACTGATTTTTATTGCTTTTAACCCTTCAGAAATTGGGATAATGTTCCCCTTTAAACTTTCATGCAGAGAGGGAAATCACAACTAAGTCAATTAAACAAAAGTGTATTTTTTAAAGTTATTAAGCAATGGCACAAACATTCATGTCATTTACAAAACAGAATGTGCAAGATTGTCAGAGACATTTTAAGTGTCAAATAAAAATGAGTTGAATAATAGGAAATCAAATAGTATTCGTCCTTCACTATGTGGTATGTTACTACGGACGTTATGAAATTATCTTCATTCTCTAACGAGTGACTTTTCAAATTATGCTAAATATTAGCAGTAATGCTACTTTTTATAGCAACACTTTTGCCCCACACTTGACAAATTACGGTTGTCTGTTCGACATATTCCCACTTGAAGCCGAACCACCGCCAGACGATGGACCCCCTGCTGTTTTTATTGGGAATTAAGTCTTCCTTCATTTGTTACCAGATCCGCACCTTCTTTCTCTCGTATTACCACTCGTACAGCTACATTAGCATAACAGCTAACGTTACCCAGTCTGCTACCTCTCTGCTGAGCAAGGGCGTATACGTATGTGATGTATGACGTGACAGTATGTGACGTGTGTAAGTTTGTGCGCCTGCCTGTCTGTGAGAGGGAGAGACAGGAGGAGCGAGAAGAGCCTGAATTGTACGCCCGCAGCTAAAAGCAACTGCGTGAGAACGTATACTCGAATATTACGATATCGTCATTTTCTATATCGCCCAGAGACAAACTCGCGATATATCGTGTATATTGATATATCTCCCATTGTATATATATATATATATACACACACATACATATATGTATACATATATAATATGTATATATGCATACACACACACACATTTATACATATACACCAGTACGAATGAAGTACCATTGTGGTAATGAATCAAAAACAGTACTTTACTGCTTTTGAAAAGTACCGGTGTTTTGTTTTTTTAACGGCATATCGGCGTGCCGTCATCACGTCGTGACATTGGTGGGTAAAACGAGCAGAGGCGCATGTTAGGCAACGCACACGCAAGGAGTAACTACAAGCAGAAACAGTGTGTAGACAGAAGAGGGAGAATGTATCCATTTTGGCTTAAAAACTAACAATAAAGGTGAAGTTATAACAGTCAAACATTGCTCTGTAAGTGCTGTTTTTAGACATGTCTAGCTTGCTAGCGGCTAACCTCTATCTGCAGTATCGAAATACATTTTGGAACCGGTACAAGTATCTATCTATCTATATATATATATATACATATATATATATATATATATATTAGGGCTGTGAATCTTTGGGTGTCCCACGATTCGATTCAATATCGATTCTTGGGGTCACGATTCGATAATATATCGATTTTTTTCGATCCGATTCGATTCTCGATTCAAAAACGATATTTTTCCGATTTTAAAGGATTCTGTATTCATTCAATACATAGATTTCAGCAGGCTCTACCCCAGTGTGCTGAGATGCTAGCAAAGTAGTAGATTTAAAAAAAACTAAAAGCTTTTATAATTGTAAAGGACAATGTTTTATCAACTGATTGCAATAATGTAAATTTGTTTTAACTATTAAACGAAACAAAAATATGACTTATTTTATCTTTGTGAAAACATTGGACAGATTGTGTTGTCAAGCTTATGAGATGCGATGCGAGTGTAAGCCACTGTGACACTATTGTTCGTTTTTATTATTTTTATAAATGTCTAATGATAATGTCAGTGTGAGGGATTTTTAATCACTGCTATGCTGAAATTATAACTAATATTGATACTGTTGTTGATAATATTCATTTTTGTTTCATTACTTTTGGTTTGTTCTGTGTTGTGTTTGTGTCTCCTCTCAATTGTTCTGTTTATTGCAGTTCTGAGTGTTGCTGGGTCAGGTTCGGTTTTGGAATTGGACTGCATTGTTATGGTATTGCTGTGTAGTGGTTTGTTGGATTGATTTAAAAAAATAATAATAATAATTAAATAAATAAAAAAATAAAAAAATATTTTTTAAAAATGAGAATCGATTCTGAATCGCACAACGTAAACGATTCGATTAGTATTCGAATTAAATTTTTCCCACACCCCTAATGTTCTTTTTCTCCTAACTCCCACTCTCCCTTGTGGAGGGGGTCCGGTCCGATCCGGTGGCCATGTACTGCTTGCCTGTGTATCGGCTGGGGACATCTCTGCGCTGCTGATACGCCTCCGCTTGGGATGGTTTCCTGCTGGCTCCGCTGTGAACGGGACTCTCGCTGCTGTGTTGGATCCGCTTTGGACTGGACTCTCGCGACTGTGTTGGATCCATTATGGATTGAACTTTCACAGTATCATGTTAGACCCGCTCGACATCCATTGCTTTCCTCCTCTCCAAGGTTCTCATAGTCGTCATTGTCACCGACGTCCCACTGGGTCATTATTGTCACCGATGTCCCACTGGGTGTGAGTTTTCCTTGCCCTTATGTGGGCCTACCGAGGATGTCGTAGTGGTTTGTGCAGCCCTTTGAGACACTAGTGATTTAGGGCTATATAAGTAAACATTGATTGATTGATATATATATACACACATACATATTTTTACATTTAAAATAATTCCTCCCCCCACAAGTATGGGAAACACTGAAATATGTCAATTTTTTAAAAAGCTGTCAGCCATAATAAATGCACCCCACTCGTCTACTGTACCATGTCGATATGCAAAAATACCACTATCGTCATGGAATATAAGCAAACAATGTATGTTTACACGACATTCGACAACAATGCAGGCTCTACAAAGGTTTAACACACATCATTGGTTTGTTGTGCAAGATTCGATGACACTATTTAAGTGGATTTAGGCAGGGAGATTGTTTTTTTTTATAAGCTCTAACACATGCTGTCTGTTTATATCCTTCTATAGACTCCCTTTGCTCATCTAGTTAAGGTCAGTGTGTGTCATTCTGAGTGGTATGCATAGCAAACATGCTGGAATGAAGCACTCTGTGGTCCCAGAGTCCAAGTGCCACCACAAGTAGGTGGTGTGAGTGTGAGAGCTTTCAGGAATAATAGCCTCTGTGTGTGTGTGAGTGTGTGTGTTGTACAGTATACGTACAAGCATGCCACCTTGTGGAGAAGGACAGACATCATTCTCCTCCAGTTGGCCTTTTCCTGTAAAGGAGTACAAATAATAACCATCAGTCAATCCGTACAAAATGTATTTTAAGACCAAAGTCTGTGGATAATTCCCAGTGTTTGAATTGAACTGTGACTGAATAATGCTCCAGAGGTTTTCAAGGATACCACTTCTCTTAATCTATAAGATAAAACCTTTTTTGAACATTGACTGAGAGTCAGAGCGACAGGGAATGTTTAAAAAAAAAAAAGATAGCAAAAGCGCACTCTTGCTAAAGCAATAGGATCATAATGTCGACTCAAATCCTGGAGGATAATGAATTAAATTAACTTTTCATTTCATCTCGCCCACTTTATCTGAAACTGGAAGAGTATGCAGATAAGCTTAGGTTTAATCTCTTGATGGGCAATTATGTTTCCTGTCCATTGTCAGCCTTCAAATGTGTGTCATTGCACAAAGTGGACATTCTTCACAATGTGGGAACCTTTAACACACTTTTCCTTGACTACAGACAGTGTGGAAAGTTGACAGTTTCGACATCATCTGTGTTCTCCTGAGCCAATGAATGTTGGCAGTGTTGAATGAATATTGGTTAAAAGTTTCCACTTGAAAACATATTAGAATTGTAACCTCTGGTCCTTCATCTAAAATGGAAAAAACAACATTTTTGTCCTCTTGACAAAAAATGACTAATTAAAAATGCTTTTTGTTCTTAAAAATCCATCCTAACAAACTATACCATCCTTTGAAGTAATATTTTGTTTCCAAGTTTTATTCTTCAAATCTGTCTGCCAGATGGGGCTACATTTTCCCATTCAAAGCATGCAGTCAAAATGTCTGATTTGTATTATTAGTGTGTTTTTTAGGGCTTTCAAACAACTAAAATATAAAATCACTGTTAATTGCATTTTGTCTGAAGTTAGCACGGATTTAATCACTATTCATTTTTATCTTCCAGGTGGTCTGCGGACGTACTGCTAGAACTTAAGGTACTGAATATTTTGGTTGATTAGACTTTCTTAGTTTTTTTAGGGACCGAATGTCCCTTTGGGACGGAGGACCCTATTGTATTTCTAAGGTTTTATTATTATTCCGCCGCCTCTTTGAGCTGTAATTTGACCCCCTTAACATGCTTCAAAACTCACCAAATTTTACACACATCAGGACTGGCGAAAATTGCCATCTAAAAAAAAACAACCAAAAAAACCCAAAACTCAAAATTGCGCTTTAGCGCCCCCTAGGAAAAAACAGACAAAACTGCTTGTAAATTCCGTTATGAATGTCGTAGAAATGAAACAAAAACCTCTATGTAGGTCTGACTTAGACCTACATTTCATAACATCCTTCAGCAAAAAAAATCAACAGAAAGTTGGCAAACACCCCTTCAAAACAAAAGTTTCCTAAAAAAATTGATTTCTGCCTTATTTGAGCTGTAATTTGACCCCCTTAAAATGCTTCAAAACTCACCAAAACATCAGGACTGGCGAAAATTGCGATCTAATAAAAAAAAAAAAAACCCCAAAACTTAAAATTGCGCTCTAAAGCCCCCTAGGAATAAAACACGGACAACACTGCTTTTGGGAAGAAAACACAGACAAAACTGCCTGTAACTTCCGGTAAGAATGTCGTAGAGACATGAAACAAAAACCTCTATGTAGGTCTCACTTAGACCTACATTTTATTAGTTTAAATCCTTCAGGAAAAATCAACAGGAAGTTGGCAATTACCCCTTCAAAAGAAAAATGTTGTAAAAAATATCACCTTTTTTCAAACATTATCTCCTCTGAGCGTATTTATTGCGTCGGCTTCAAACTCGCACAGGAACGAGATTGAACCCTTCTGATTAAAAGTTGCACAAAGAGTTTTTCTGACTGCACCGGTTTTGATTTTACGGGCCTTCAAAGAACTGCTACGCTGATGCTGCTGCGCTGATGCCGTCTCAAGATGGCCGCTTAAAAGCAGGAAGCACCAGCGTGACCACACAATGCAGAGAGGGTAGGTACTGTGCGGGTAAAGATATGTTGACTAAGTGAAAGAAGGAGGCACCAGTTTGACACCAAGATAGAGAGAAGGTAGGTCATGTGCAGGTAAAGATATGTTGTCTGGGTGATGGCAGGAAGCACCAGCATGTATGGGTGAAAGAAAGAAGCACCAGTGTGACCCCAGGATGCAGGGAAGGTAGGTAATGTGCAGGTAAAGATATGTTGAATGGGTAAAGGCAGAAAACACCAGCAAAAGTCGGTCCCGTCCATCGCTGCTTGTAGCTTTAATTTTCATTTGTATTCCCTATGCAATTTTTGTGCAAATTAAAATACACATTAACATTGATTAAACACACTAGTGCAGTTGAAAAAGCAGCAGTGACACCTTACTCACTCTATCTTGCGGTTAGAAAATAAAAATATGAATAATATTTGATTGTATTCATGTTAGCATTTAAAATAACTCGTACTGTAATTACCTGCAGGTGATTTGCGTGCCAATTATCAGCTAGCGATTAGCGCACCATGTGTCAACTAGCAATTAATGCATCAGTTGTCAGCTAGTTATTAGCAGCACTAAACTATATTATTGGATTGTCTGATTTTTGCTCCATCAGTTTGGGGGTCCTTGGCCTGGAAAACATTCAGATCATTTTGAAGTGGAATACTATGAAGATGAAACTGGACAGAAGGAGGTTCTGTGCTGGCATTTGGGGCTTGACTTGCACAGGTGATGACTCTGCTCGCACCGGCAGCAAATGCGGATGGCTTTGATCTTGTCGGGAGACCCACCCGCGGAGTGGGGGGCTAGTTTTTCCATTCAGTGTGCACTTTTCCTGTTCCTACTTTTGGCAGCGGCGCCGTGCCGGTGCGTTTTTCCACGTTTACGGCGGAATGGAATGAAAAGTCAAAGGAAATGACATTTTCAGTTCAAATTTGTCCAAGATCCAGCTTACAGTTAGAGGGTAGAACGAGAACACTGATGGGCAGCACCCAGTGAATAAAGGGGGGAAAAAAGGTAAGGAGAGATAAAAGCAAGTCCCAAACTAAACTGCTGTGGGGGGGATGCTCAGTTTGAGACCAGGAAAAAGGCACATACCGTATTCCTTGAATTGCCGCCGGGCATATAGTATGCGTCTGCCTTGGATTACTGCCGGGTCAAACTCGCTTTGCAAAATAATTAGCACATGCTTAGAATAACCGCCGGGTCAGTAGGATTTAAGGTCCAAGCTATTGAATACCGGTATGCTAAAAAGAACAGTAAACAGCTGTGTTTTATAAATATACCGTAGCTGCGTGTGTCAAATATGAGTCATTAAATGACTCCCGCCTCCTGGTGGTAGAGGGCGCTAGTGGTCCTTCTTGCAACTACTCGGCTACAGAAGAAGTGACAATGAGTGACGTGATATGTGCTGGGACAGATATACCGCGGGGGATGCACGACGGACCTTTTAGGATGTAACACTCCTATGCTGGCTATGTAAACAACCGGGCTGAAATAAAGCATGTTCCAGTTCTAAATACCCAGTGTATTATTTACCGGTATACAAGAACACCTCATGGAGGCAGCGGTGGGATAAAAAGATCACCCACGGAGCAGAACGGGAGGGGGAGCTTACCGAAGATAATTCTGTCGTCGCCCGCACTTGAGGAGCCGAGCTAACTAATAGCAGCGGTCCTTTTTTTTCTTTGTCATGAAAAAGAGACGTTTCTGTCATGAAAAAGGGAGGTTTTTGTGGTTGGTGCACTAATTGTAAGTGTATATTGTGTTTTCATGTTGATTTAATAAAAAAATATATATATTTATTTATTTATTTATTTATTTTTTAAATAAAAATTAATAAAAAAAATCTTCTGCGGCCCGGTGGTTGGGGACCACTGGGTTAAAATCCAATCTGCACTTCGTTAAAATATATAACAAATTGGACCAAGCTATATTTCTAACAAAGACAAATCATTATTTCTCCTAGATTTTCCAGAACAAAAGTTTTAAAAGAATTTCAAAACACTTTGAAATAAGATTTAAATTCGATTCTACAGATTTTCTGGATTTGCCAGAATAGTTTTTTTGAATTTTAACCATAATAAGTTTGAAGAAATATTTCACAATTATTCTTCATCGAAAAAACGGAAGCTAAAAAGGAAGAATTAAATTTAAATGTATTTATTATTCTTTACAATAAAAAAATACATTTACTTGAACATTGATTTAAATTGTCAGGAAAGAAGAGGACGGAATTTAAAAGGTAAAAAGGTATTTGTGTTTAAAAATCCTAAAATAATTTTTAAGGTTATATTTTTTTCTCTAAAAAATTTTTTCTGAAAGTTATGAGAAGCAAAGTAAAAAAAATAATGAATTTATTTAAACAAGTGAAGACCAAGTCTTTAAAATATTTTCTTGGATTTTCAAATTCTGTTTGAGTTTTGTCTCTATTAGAATTAAAAATGTCCAGCAAAGCAAGACCAGCTTGCTAGTAAATAAATAAAAATTTTAAAATAGAGCCAGCTCACTGGTAAGTGCTGCTATTTGAGCTATTTTTAGAACAGGCCAGCGGGCGACTCATCTGGTCCTTACGGGCGACCTGGTGCCCGTGGGCACCGCGTTGGTGACCCCTTCCATAGACTATAAAAATGTGAGCCTTTACCTCCCTGCTTGGCACTCAGCATCAAGGCTTGGAATTGGGGGTTAAATCACCAAAAATGATTCCCGGGCGCGGCCACCGCTACTGCCCACTGCTCCCCTCACCTCCCAGGGGGTGAACTAAGGTGATGGGTCAAATGCAGAGAACACATTTCACCACACCCAGTGTGTGTGTGTGACTATCATTGCTACTTTAACTTTAGCTAGATAACACAGCCAGTCAGTCCAACAAAAGTCAGCATGCAACAGGTGTGTGTCCATGAAAAACAGGGAAGGAATTTGTGGTGTCTTTGCTAAGATGTCCTAGTCTCGAAGCAACGACCTTGTCACGTCGTTCCAGCCAGGAAAACAATCATAATTTAGAATCTTAATGTTTGAGCGAGCAAACACGAATTTAAACATTTAAATCTATGTCTATTTCTGGTCCTCAAATTCACCATACTTTCCCTTACAGAGTAGAGCAGACAGCTTCTCCAAGATGTTACCCAATTTGCGATTTAGCCTAGAAACCAGGAATGTTTGAGTGCACAGAGTACTGCCCAGCCTTCAATCATCTGAAGTACTTTCTATTCTATTATATTCTATTGTGGCAGCTTTTGGGAATCCTTCAACGGCTGCCAGCATCTTCCAATTCATGATTCCGAATAGGTAGAGAACTTCAACACCCTTGCCTAAAAGACTCACCAGGCCAGTCCAGCAAAAATACCTTTTGTCAGGACAGGCAGGTACCCACGAACCCGAGCTTGGAGTCAATAAAATCCTGTCAGATTCTTTGAGAAGAAAGTTGATCATTGTAACTGTTTAGATTTTGGAGGGCAGTGCAAAAAAGACTCCAAAAAAGTTAAGAGGAGACAAAACAAAAGAAGGAAAACCAAGAGAGATAAGGGGAGAGGAAAGGAAAAGCGTCCGCCTGTGTTGAGAGCCAGAAAAAATGGGCACACATGTCACGGCATCAACACGTAAGCAAATTGTAGAACAACATTTCTCAACGAGCTATTGCAAATAATTTAGGGATTTTACCATCTACGGTGCATAAAATCATCAAAAAGTTCAGAAAATCTGGAGAAATCACTGCAAGTAAGCGATGATATTACAAACTTTTGATCCCTCATGCGGTACTGCATCAAAAACCGACATCAGTGTGTGAAGGATATCACCACATGGGCTCAGAAACACTTCATAAAACCACTGTCATGAACTAAAGTTGGTCGCTACATCTGTAAGTGCAAGTTAAAACTCTACTATGCAAAGCCAAACCCATTTATCAACAATATCCTGAAACTCCGCCGGCTTGGCTGGGCCCGAGCTCACCTAAGGTGGACTGATGCAAATTGGAAAGGTGTTCTGTGGTCTGATGAGCCCACATTTCAAATTGTTTTTGGAAACAGAGGACGTGGTGTCCTCCAGAACAAAGAGGTAAATAACCATCCAGACTGTTATAGGCGCAAAGTTCAAAAGCCAGCATCTGTGATGGTATGGGGGTGTATTAGTGCCCAAGGCATGGGTAACTTACACATCTGTGAAGGCACCATTAATGCTGAAAGGTCCATGCAGGTTTTGGAACAACATATGTTGTGATCCAAGCAACGTTATCATGGACGCCCCTGCTTATTTGAGCAAGACAAGTGTTATAACGGCGTGGCTTTGTAAAAAAAGAGTGCGGGTACTTTCCTGGCCCGCCTGCAGTCCAGACCTGTCTCCCATCAAAAATGCGTGGCGCATTATGAAGCGTAAAATAAGGCCTACTGTGATAGGTGCCTAAGGCCTACTGAAAGCCACTACTACCGACCACGCTGTCTGATAGTTTATATATCAATGATGAAATCTTAACATTGCAACACATGCCAAAGTTAGTTTACTAAATTGCAATTTTAAATTTCGCGCGAAGTAACCGGTTGAAAACGTCGCAGTATGATGACGCGTGCGCGTGACGTCACAGGTTGTAGCGGACATTTTGATCCAGCACCGATCCCAGCTATAAGTTGTCTGCTTTAATCGCATAATTACACAGTATTCTGGACATCTGTGTAGCTGAATCTTTTGCAATTTGTTCAATTAATAATGGAGACGTCAAAGAAGAAAGATGTAGGCGGGAAGCGGTGTATTGCGGCCGCCTTTAGCAACACAAAAACAGCCGGTGTTTCCTTGTTTACATTCCCGAAAGATGACGGTGAAGCTTTACTATGGAACAGAGCGGTCAAGCGAACATGGTTCCCGACCACATGTCAACCGGCAGGTTTCGGTGAGAAAATGGTGGCAATAAGTCGGCTCTTACCGTAGACATGAGCGGAGAACTTGCGTCGTTCCACCTGCACCTGTCAACGAGGCGGCTGCGGACTCTCTTGCCTCCTCCCACCGGCCGCCCCCGACCGTCGGATGCTTCCAACGTGAAGGAAGCATCGGTTGCCTTCGCCCCGTCGAGTAACGTGGCTTCCCTCGGAGACACTGCCGGTCGCCACACCCCTCCGACCTTCAGGTTGTACAGGTACGACCATATAATCTCACTAAAACACTAGCAACGCAATAAGCAGAAAAGGGATTTTCAAGAATTATCCTAGTAAATGTGTCTAATATCTGAATCGGTCTAAGTTTTTTTTTTTTTTCTAGTCCTTCACTTTCCTCATCCACAAATTGTTCATCCTCGCTCAAATTAATGGGGAAATCGTCGCTTTCTCGGTCCGAATCCCTCTCGCAGCTGGTGGCCGTGATTGTAAACAATGTTCAGATGTGAGGAGCTCCACCACCCGTGATGTCACTTGCACATCGTCTGCTACTTCCGGTAAAGGCAAGGCTTTTCTATCAGCACCAAAAGTTGCGAAATTTATCGTCGATGTTCTCTACTAAATCCTTTCAGCCAAAATATGGCAATATGGCGAAATGATCAAGTATGACATAGAATGGACCTGCTATCCCCGTTTGAATAAGACAATCTCATTTTAGTAGTTAAACGCCAGAAGAAGACACTTGACTTTGATTACTTTGTGTTGTTTTCAGAGCAAATGATGTCAAATATGTCCTAAAGTTATCCCAAATAAGCCATACCTTTTGTTAGGGGTTCGCTGAAAGCACTTCCTGTCGCACTTTTGAACATTTTAAAAGTCATTTTTGGCTGACATTTGTAACACGTTGACCACAGCTAGCTAAAGGGAGTTTGGCACAAATGAGCTTTTTTTTTCTAAAGCACTGGTGTGTTCACTTACACTAAGAAAACACGGCCATCATACCTGAAACATTTTCAACACGATCACAAAATCCACTGTGTTTTTCAAATTCCTATGCCAATACATCAATATGATGGACTTCTAGTACGTTTCGATTTGTGGCATCCTCCTGTCTGTGTTGGTAATTTCACGTAGACGTGATCCTCACCCCAATTGTGACACTTTGTACGGAGTGTCCTTGAACGCACCACTTTTCTGACAGTTCGCTGGTGGGTTCGGGGGACTCGCAGGGCTCGCTAAAGCACGCGAAGAATGGCGGATTGGCTTCTTCCACCTGCCAAGGAGCAGAGGTTGGTCTATATTTGTCATAACAACATTTAACGACTATTATACCCGGTTTAGTGTACAGAACGATGTCAACACAGCTAAAACGGCAGCTCCTGGCCAAGCTCCCCCCCACCCGATCGTCAGTGTTTTGGTGGAAATGCACCGAACTTCCGTGGAAAACTTTTACCGAAACAAGGTTTTGTTGATTTCACTTTCGTTTTATGGATGCACATTCCCCCCCCCCCAAACGACTCGTTTATTCGAATTTTTATTTTGCAAAACAAAGAAATTGATCAACAAAACGTTTTTGTTTTTTTGGGTGTCGACGAGCAATAACATCTAAAAAAAACTTGTTTGAATCCCGTTTCATTTAACAAGTATCTATATTCCTAGTAAGCAGAAAGTGAAGAACGGTATATCATAACAATCGGGTACCATTGTGCCTGACTAAAATGTCCTCGGACCCCCACACAGAATTTATTTAAAACATGTCAAAAGGAGGACTGTCAACAATATAAATCTATGTGCACACATCACACCAAATTGTAGGCAAAGACTGATTTGATCACGCACCAAACATTATTTAACCATACATTTTTATTTTCTTACAGGCTCGTCCGCGGTCTGGCTTTAAAAATTGCTACTTCCGGTTTGGTCCATTTTTTTTTTAAATATAAATTTCAACAATAACAAACAGATGGGAAACAATAAACAAAATAGTTCAACAACAGTATAAAACATTACAAAACATGATAAAAACAGTACAAAACAGCGCCTGGGGGTTGTATATTCAAACTAACAAAAATAGAGTACAAAAAACAAATATATATATATGTAATAAACTAGGGTCATTCAGATTCATTAAACAACTTAAATTTGGAACACAGCATCATTGTTTTCACATATATTTTTGTTGTTAGAGGTAGAGAGCGTTTTAAAGTAAAGTTAAAAATCTTTTTTAAAGGCACAAAAGACAGGTCGGGTATTGAGAAATTTACATTTATGAATATAAAACTCAGCCAATAGAATAATGAGGTTGCAAAGGTAGAATTCCTTTTCAAATTTTTGTTCAATTTATATATATATATATTTATATAGCGCTTTACATAGTGAAACCCAATACATTTAAACCAGTGTGGGTGGCACTGGGAGCACATGGGTATAGTGTCTTGCCCAAGGACACAACGGCAGTGACTAGGATGGCGGAAGCGGGGAATCGAACCTGCAACCCTCAAGTTGCTGGCACAGCCGCTCTACCAACCGAGCTATACCGCTGTTCATACAGTGTAAAACTAAAAATCACATCTTTAAAGTTTGGTCTGTTTTTCAGTTTTGGTTATGTGCCTAGAGTTTTCTGTTCTTTTTGTCATGTCCCAAAAAATAATAATTGTGTAAGACATTTTAGTTAGAGTCAGAGGCCTTTACTTGGAAAAATTAAACATCTGTGTTTGTCTATTTGTCCTTTTCCGTTTACTGGGGATTTATATTGTTATGAAATCCATCCATCCATCCATTTTTTACCGCTTATTCCCTTTGGGGTCGCGGGGGGCACTGGCGCCTATATCAGCTACAATCGGGCGGAAGGCGGCGTACATCCTGGACAATCATCGGAGGGCCAACACAGATAGACAGACAACATTCACACTCACATTTACACACTAGGGACCATTTAGTGTTGCCAATCAACCTATCCCCAGGTGCATGTCTTTGGAGGTGGGAGGAAGCCGGAGTACCCGGAGGGAACCCACACAGTCACGGGGAGAACATGCAAACTCCACACAGAAAGATCCCGAACCCGGGATTGAACCCAGGACTTCTCAGGACCTTCGTGTTTGAGGCAGACACACTAACATTAACACCGTGAAGCCAATTACCCCCTAATCAGAGCAAAATATTTTAGTTGAAAAAAAGAGATAAAGAAGTAAAATACAACACTATGTCATCAGTTTGTAATTTATTAAATTGTATAACAGTGCAAAATATTGCTCATTTGCAGCGGTTTTTCTTGAACTATTTGGAAAAAGAGATAAAGTAACTGAAAACTTGTTGAAAAATAAACAAGTGATTCAATTACAAATAAAGATTTCTACACATAGAAGTAATTATCACCTTAAAGTGCCCTCTTTGGGGATTGTAATAGAGATCCATTTGGATTCATCAACTTAATTCTAAACATTTCTTCACAAAAAAAGAAATCTTTAACATCAATATTAATGAACATGTCCACAAAAAATGTAGCTGTCACACTAAATCGCATTGTTGCATTTCTTTTCACAGTTTATGAATTTACATTCATATTTTGTTGAAGTATTATTCAATAAATATATTTATAAAGGATTTTTGAATTGTTGCTATTTTTAGAATATTTTGTGAAAAATCTCACATACCCCTTGGCATACCTTCAAGTACCCCCATTTGAGAACCACTGCCGTAGTAATTATCCCCGCCTTTACTTAGAAAATTAAACATCCGTGTTGGTCTATTTGTCCTTTTCCGTTTAAATTGTTATATGAAATTAAGATCAAACCTTCTAAAGAAAAAGTAAAGTACAACGCTTAGTATTTTTGTTTTATTTTTTGCACTTTTAAATGAAATTCAATTGAACCAATCGTGTGTTTTTTTTTTTGGTTTTTCAATTTCCATTCATGAAAGTAAAATTCAGCTAGTAAAACAAACACTGACCTAAACACCTTCAGTTGTGAGAGTATAGTTTGTGAAGTTTGTCTTTCTGTTTCCAAAGTTGAAAGGATAAGATGAAGCAGGCCTGTCAGCACTGATAACAAAAATGTCATGGTCAAAGTTCAATATTTGTCCTGTTAAATGTTGCGTGTGTGTGTTCTCTCTGCTGTTTTGCAGCTCCTGGCTACTGAGTTGGCTTCCATCTTGGTGCCCTACTTCCCCCTCTCAGCTTAAAGATGCAGAAGAGAAAATGCTGAAAAGTAGGAAGCTGCCAAAGTACTCAAAGTCATTGCCAGAAACATGCCATGTATCTCTTTGCGTCACAGGTGTAAAGCAGCCTTTTTCCAGACAGCACGTCCACATCTCCAACGAAAACTACCTGTGGACCATAGCCTTTTCCAACCACGGCCATCCATCCGTCCCGCAGCTCCAAGCCCCGTCGAGACCTCCTCTGGTTTTGCTGCACGGCTTTGGCGGCGGCGTTGCCCTCTGGGCCCAAAACCTGGACTCTCTCTCCAGCAGCGGCCCGGTTTACGCTCTGGACCTGCTGGGCTTTGGCCAAAGCAGCCGCCCTATGTTCAGCACCGACCCCGAGGGGGCCGAGGACCAATTTGTGGAAGCCCTGGAGGAGTGGAGGGAGAAGCTGGGCCTGGAGGAAATGGTGCTGCTGGGACACAACCTCGGAGGATATTTGTCTGCCGCCTACACACTCAGACACCCCCAGAGGTGCGTCTTAAAATTCCCTTCTTTTCAAAAATCAATCAAATCAAACACTTTTAATACACAGGCAAGTGGCAACACAAAGTCTTTACACAAAAAAAGAAAGAAAACACAGCACTATTGACAATAATAAAACACGGCATTGCACTGAGTAAAAACACCACCTGGAGAATAACTAACGCCATCTAAAAAAAATAGCATGGAATATATAATAGAATTGTACGGACCAGAGCCGGCAGTAAGTCGGACACATTTCCAGTGAGGGTTGGACTCCGCCAAGGCTGCCCTTCGTCACCGATTCTGTTCATAACTTTTATGGACAGAATTTCTAGGCGCAGTGAAGGTGTTGAGGGGTTCCGGTTTGGTGACCGCAGGATTAGGTCTCTGCTTTTTGCAGATGATGTGGTCCTGATGGCTTCATCTGACCCGGGATCTTCAGCTCTCGCTGGATCGGTTCGCAGCCGAGTGTGAAGCGACCGGAATGAGAATCAGCACCTCCAAGTCCGAGTCCATGGTTCTCGCCCGGAAAAGGGTGGAATGCCATCTCCGGGTTGGGGAGGAGACCCTGCCCCAAGTGGAGGAGTTCAAGTACCTAGGAGTCTTGTTCACGAGTGAGGGAAGAGTGGATGGTGAGATCGACAGGCGGATCGGTGCGGCGTCTTCAGTAATGCGGACGTTGTACCGATCCGTTGTGGTGAAGAAGGAGCTGAGCCGGAAGGCAAAGCTCTCAATTTACCGGTCGATCTACGTTCCCATCCTCACCTATGGTCATGAGCTTTGGGTCACGACCGAAAGGATAAGATCACGGGTACAAGCGGCCGAAATGAGTTTCCTCCGCCGGGTGGCGGGTCTCTCCCTTAGAGATAGGGTGAGAAGCTCTGTCATCCGGGAGGAACTCAAAGTAAAGCCACTGCTCCTTCACATGGAGAGGAGCCAGATGAGGTGGTTCGGGCATCTGGTCAGGATGCCACCCGAACGCCTCCCTAGGGAGGTGTTTAGGGCACGTCCAACCGGTAGGAGGCCAGGGGAAAGACCCAGGACACGTTGGGAAGACTATGTCTCCCGGCTGGCCTGGGAATGCCTCGGGATCCCCCGGGAAGAGCTAGACAAAGTGGCTGGGGAGAGGGAAGTCTGGGTTTCCCTGCTTAGGCTGTTGCCCCCGCGACCCGACCTCGGATAAGCGGAAGAAGATGGATGGATATAATAGAATAAAAGTGAGAAGAAATATATAATATATAAATACATTGATAACAACAACATTGAGAGACTAAAAGTAGCAATCCATCCATTTTCTACAGCTTATTCCCTTTGGGGTCGCTGGTGCCTATCTCAGCTACAATCGGGCAGAAGACGGCGTACACCCTGGACAAGTCGCCACCTCATCGCAGTAAAAGTAGTGGTAATAGCAATAAATAAATCAAATAGAAAATAACCCATTAAATATAAAAAACCTAAGATAAGTGTACCGTGAGCAGTAAAAAGCCTGATTAAAAGATTAGTCTTTAACCTTTTTAAAAATATATATAATCTGTCCCTGCAGTCCTGATGCTCTCTCAGGCTTAGTATAATCAGTAACACCAATATTTGTATATATTTTGTTGTACAAGTACCTCCTAAACCAGAGAAAAGCATCACCATCCGCTCTATTGTTGTGCAAAACAGTGCACACTTGTAGCTGTTCTGTTGGGAACAGAAATACCGTAATTCTAGGCAGGCAAATACTATATACCCGGTTGGCAATTCAAGGAAATACGGTATTACATAACAGTATATACTTTATTAAATTGATATAATCCACCACAGGAGTCAGATTTTATATATTATTACGTAAATTATGTATTTATTTTCCATTTGCAAAAGCGAAAAAACCCAAACAGGAATTGCACTTCTGTCCTGTATCCAATACATAAACAGTATGTGTGTGTCAACATCATACTGTTTATATATCTGTCCTGCACCACACATGATTAACCTTGTCCAAAAATAAGATGGGAGTGGCTTTTGTTTAGTTTCTCGCTATAGTCCAAAAGAGACCGTATATGTCTAAAAACAAAATTTGTCAACTTGGGTTTCATGATTCTTAAGTTGTGTTCAGGCAAAAACACCAGAAAAAACCTCATCTATTTTGTCGAGGTTTGAGCTTCCTGAGTGCATTCCTGAGTGCATGGTTTTTAATTTAAGGGATTTACATGAAAAGAAAATGACGGAAGAGATAATTATGAGAAAAAAAGTTTTAAATGATGTCATATATTAAAAAAAAAAAAGAAGAAGAAGAAGGCCCGTCCATTTCACTCAATAACAATCTCAGCATGTTTTGTATTATACACTTTTCTGCTGTGTCGGCATTTTCTAAACTGTACCTTGACTTTTAGTATGTACATTGAGAATTGTGTGTGTGTGTGTAGGGTAAAACATCTGCTCCTGGTGGAGCCGTGGGGGTTCCCTGCCCGCCCTGACAACCCCCACCATAATTCCATCCCAGTGTGGATCCGAGCCATGGGGGCTGTGATGAGCCCCTTCAACCCGCTGGCTGGCCTCAGACTGGCTGGGCCTTTAGGTTAGTAACATATATTTTTATACGTTTACTAGGGATGCACAATATTATCGCCCGATAATGGCACTCATGACATCACACTGATAAAAGAGCCAATAATAATAATAATAAAGAGGAGAAGATCTATGAAAGCAGTCCGAAGCTGCTTGTGCTGCCAGGCAGAGACCTGGCATTATTAGCGGCGACCTCAGCGGCATAGCTCGGTTGGTAGAGCGGCTGTGCCAGCAACTTGAGGGTTGCAGGTTCGATTCCCGCTTCCGCCATCCTAGTCACTGCCGTTGTGTCCTTGGGCAAGACACGTTACCCACCTGCTCCCAGTGCCACCCACACTGGTTTAAATGTAACTTAGATATTGGGTTTCACTATGTAAAATGCGCTTTGAGTCACTAGAGAAAAAGTGCTATATAAATATAATTCACTTCAAATGTAAAGCCACAGGACTGATGAAAAAATATTTGAAAGAAAATACCTTAGAGCCCAAAAAACTTGACAACATGCGTTTGTTTACCTTCATGGTTCATAACTGTAAGTCAACTTTTAGGATTACTTAGTGGGAAAAAATCCATTTTGTCATTTCAACCCGGATTTCTTTATGTTGTACAATTGAAGTGGAGTGAATTGTATTTATATAGCGCTTTTCTCTAGTGACTCAAAGCGCTTTACATAGTGACACCCAATATCTAGGTTACATTTAAACCAGTGTGGGTTGCACTGGGAGCAGGTGGGTAAAGTGTCTTGCCCAAGGACACAACGGCAGTAACTAGGATGGCACAAGCGGGAATCGAACCTGCAACCCTCAAGTTGCTGGCACGGCCACTCTACCAACCGAGCTATGCCGCCGCTATTGAATGGTGCCTTTCTAAGGAGCAGGCACCCATCCATCCATCCATTTCCTACCGCTTATTCCCTTTTGGGGGTGGCGGGGGGCGCTGTCGCCTATCACAGCTACAATCGGGCGGAAGGCAGGGTACACCCTGGACAAGACGCCAGCAGGCACTTGTTGCACTATTGTATGAATGTCTGGGGAAAATATAATTAGATTGTTGTCAATCAACAAGAGATGTGACTCCACTTGTTTTGGTGTTGTTGCCAACAGCAATGCAGAATCTTTTTGGCTCACTTCTGTTAGCCTCATTTACACATACCGTATTTCCTTGAATTGCCGCCGGGTATATAGTATGCGCCTGCCTGGAATTACTCGTTTCGCTAAAATAATTAGCGCATGCTTAGCACTACCGCCGGCTCAGGATTAACTAATATTTTTATTAGCGCATGTCTAGAATTTCCACCGGGTCAAACTCGTCACGTCCTCTCATGGGATCCCCTCATATTAGCTGCGCCGTTTCCACGTTTAATCTCGCGAGCATGACACACGCGCTCACATGACCCGCTGCAGCCTATGGCGCTCTATATAATCCAGCGTTCCAAGATGGCTGCCAGGTGCTGTGGGTAAGCCTGTGGACATCTGAAGCCGGTATGTTTTAAAGTTGTCGTTTGCCTGCACATCGTAAAAACAACCGTCCAACATTTTACAACTGATTGTAAACTTATAGGTGCCGACCATCAGGGCCGAGTTGCGATGAGAGAGTGTGGCGATGTTAGGATATTAAGCCGAGTTGGTAAGTGAATTTGTTTGCTAATAGTAGCTACTAGCCGTACCCATGTATTTTCTATGGGCTGTTAGCATCAGGTTTTAATCCCATTTACTCCAATGTTTCTGATCCGATTGAATTTATATTTATGTCAAGTCTTTATTTTGGGTACTTACACACGGTGACTGAGTGTTGTGGCGTTTTAAGGCCATCTGCATTTTTTATGCTACATAACGTTTTTTTTATTAAATGTGCTTTTCATGATGGTATCCTTACATCACACTTAAATTTATAAGCGCAGGGCTAAATTTGCCGCATGCCTTTGGTAAGCGCCGGAGTGGGAAGAGGTTTTAAATTAATTACTGCTCCGGCGCTAATTCAAGGAAATACGGTAAATCGATTTTGGAAATTATTTATCGATTTAGAATTGGAATAAATAAAGAGTCCTGATTCAGAACACAAACAGACTATTTGTCCAAATGGCTGCATAAAACAAGGTTAAAAAAGGAATAAATTATAACATTTTAAAAGAACAAGTTAGTTTTTAGGATTGTAATAATGGTTTGGAGTGCATGAGAAAGCAGAAAGATAAAACCTAACTCTTGGACCACAAAGACCTGGCAGATAAAACCGCTGGATGCTTCACGTGCAGCTACTGCCATCTTGTGGAGTTCTTTTTTAACTATGCCAGGAGGTTGCCTACAGCCACAGACATTACTATGAAAGATGTGTTAACAAATGAAAGTAATATTGTCTTTTTTGGAAGAGTTCTGTGGTCTTTTAATATTTTTGTAGCTCAATCATAAGGTGGATCAAATACACATTACCCCAATTGAATATTTCACTTTTGAAATATTTGTATGATTTATTTGATGACATACCGTATTTCCTTGAATTGCCGCTGGGGCGCTAATTATTTTAAAACCTCTTCTCACTCCGGCGCTTACCAAAGGCATACGGTAAATTTAGGCCTGCGCTTATAAATGTGATTGTGATGTAAGGATACCATCATGAAAAGCACATTTAATAAAAAAAACGTTATTATGGTCTTACCTTTACTTATAAATGAAGTCCATGCGCAGCTCCTTCTGACCAAAAGCATCGATAACTTGTTTATAGAAGGCTTCCTTATCTTTCTTCAGTTTTAAAAGCCTCTCTGTCTCGATGGAGATCTTCCTTTATTACCTCCTGCTTCGATTGAAAGTCCAGTTTAGAAAACAGTTTTATTTTAGATATGTAATCCTCCATGTTAAAAGTGCAAGCGAGAGGAAAAAATAAACAATCGCTGCTCCTTCTTGCTGCTTGTTGTCACTTCTTCTGCAGCCGAGTTGTCGCAAGAAGGATCACTAGCGCCCTCTACCACCAGGAGGCGGGAGTCATATTTGACACACGCAGCTACGGTATATTAATAAAACATAGCTGCTTACTGTTCTTTTTAGCATATTCAATAGCTTGGACCTTCAATCCTACTGAATTGCTCTTAATCTTCTTCCCTTTATGCAATTTCAAATGATTGAAATCAGCCTCCTCCATTCTGAAAATGATGACAGGGGAAGTGTCACTCGTGACGTGACGAGTTTGACCCTGCGGAAATTCTAGACATGCGCTCATAAAAATAATATTTTGCGAAACGAGTTTGACCCGGCGTTAATCCTAAACTGGCGGTAATGCTAAGCATACGCTAATTATTTTTCAAAACCAGTTTGACCCGGCAGTAACTCTAGGCAGGCGCATACTATATACCCGGCGGCAATTCAAGGAAATACAGTATATGAATTAGTGAG
>NC_084631.1:38092330-38099830 GCF_033978795.1 Nerophis ophidion | reverse complement strand
ATAATTCTGGAAAATCCCTTATCTGCTTATTGTGTTACCAGTGTTTTAGTGAGATTATATGGTCGTACCTGTACATCCTGAAGGTCGGCCCCGCACCTTTCTTCAGCACCAGTCGACGGGTGGTGGCGATGCCCATGTCTGCCCTTCGCAAGTGACCCTCTTCGAAACACGATCTTTCGAAATAATCGCTGCACAATACACTGTACTTTGTGTGTGTGGTCCAATCCAACCGTGTCCGCTTGACCGCTCTGTTCCATAGTAAAGCTTCACCGTCATCTTTCGGGAATGTAAACAATGGAACACCGGCTGTGTTTATGTTGCTAAAGTCGGCCGCAATACACCGCTTCCCACCTACAGCTTTCTTCTTTGACGTCTCCATTATTCATTGAACAAATTGCAAAATATTCAGCAACACAGAGTCCATAATACTGTGGAATTATGCGATGGAAACAGACGACTTATAGCTGTGAACGGTGCTGGAACAAATGTCCTCTACAATACGTGACGTCACGCGCACGCGTCATCATACCGCGACGTTTTAGCAGGATACTTCCGCGCGAAATTTAAAAATTGTAATTTAGTAAACTAAAGCGGCCGTATTGGCATGTGTTGCAATGTTAATATTTCATCATTGATATATAAACTATCAGACTGCGTGGTCGCTAGTAGTGGCTTTCAGTAGGTCTTTAAAGCTGAGATGAAGCCGACCCAAGAAGAGAGAAAAGGGTGAGAGCTAAAAATCCACCTTCTCTGCAAGAGTCGGGACTAAAAATCCACTTCCTCTGCAGCAGACTTTTAACACGCTGGAGACACAAAATGTCCTCTCATAACAACAAAAAATGGTTTATTAAATGTACAGACATTGTTTGTATTTTCCTTTTATTTACTGCAGAAGCATCACTTAACCTCCTTTTTAACAATATTTAAACACAAATCAACATTCAGTGTCTAAATAATCAACTATTTCACTCGAATAAACTTTTAGTTTTTTTTTATTTAACTACAGATTCATTTATTTTTTACAATACGAAAATACACTTGAAAATTTAATATATTTATACTTTAGAGTTATTAATATAAATAAATTTTTTTAATTAAAAAGTATCCATGTTTTTTGTTTTTAAATAAACCTCGACATGTGTCCTTCATTTTCTACTGCTTGCCACTCTCAGGTTTGCTATAATAAAATTAAATAGAGCAAAGGATAATAAATAATATACGAATAAATATTATGTAAGTTAAAATGTGTATATATATTTTAAAATTATTTAAGGCCTGTATAAAAAAAAAAAACATGGAACAAAAGCGTTCTGACCATCCAAATACTTTTGCTTTAAGTAGTAAAATTGTCCTAATTTGATATCCAGTACTTTATGTAAAAATGTATAATAAAAACTAATTTCAAAACGAAACCAGAATATAACTGTCCAGTACTTTACTTTTTTAGCAAATCGAAAAAAAGAGAAAACTGATCTATCAATAAAAATAAATTAGCATTTTTTCTAATAAATCAGAAGAAATTAACGAAGAATAGTAATACAAAACTAATTTTTTTTAGATAATGTAAAACTGTTTAAAGCCCATAGCAGATATGCTACAGAGACAAAGAAATATTTTAAAATCCCTTTCTGAATTTAACTCAGAAAATCAACCCTGATTAAAAATCTCAAATATATAAAAAAACAGCAAATTTTATCCCCCAAAAAATCTTCAACATTACTATAAATTAATATTCATTTAAAAATATAATACATTTTAAGTGGTTGAAAAATGGATAGGATAAATATATATTGAATGTTTGTACTGGAATGAAATATGTACAAATCCTGTTTTCCTCCACCATCCTAAGGATGCTATAAGGTGTAGCAGCATGGACCATAAACATACATCAATGTATGAGTGTACTAAGTTGAAAGTACATCACTGTATGAGTGTACTAAGTTAAAAATACATCACTGTATGAGTGTACTAAGTTGAAAGTACATCACTGTATGAGTGTACTAAGTTAAAAATACATCAATATATGAGTGTACTAAGTTGAAAGTACATCACTGTATGAGTATACTAAGTTAAAAATACATCAATGTATGAGTGCACTAAGTTAAAAAAATACATCAATGTATGTGCACTGAGTTAAAAATACAATGTATGAGTGCACTAAGGTAAAAATACATCAACGTATGAGTGCACTAAGTTAAAATTACATCAATGTATGAGTGCACTAAGTGAAAAATACATCTATATGAGTGCACTAAGTTAAAAATACATCAACGTATGAGTGTACTAAGTTAAAAAATACATCAATGTATGTGCACTAAGTTGAAAATACAATGTAAGAGTGCACTAAGTTAAAAATACATCAATATATGAGTGCACTAAGTTGAAAGTACATCAACGTGTGAGTGTACTAAGTTGAAAGTACATCAATGTATGTGTGCACTAAGTTAAAAATACATCAACATATGAGTGCACTAAGTAAAAAATACATCAATGTATGAGTGTACTAAGTTAAAAATACATCAATGTATGAGTGTACTAAGTTAAAAATACATCAATGTATGAGTGTACTACGTTAAAATATACATCGATGAATGTGAACTAAGCTAAAAATACATCAATGTACGAGTGCACTAAGTTAAAAATACATCAATGTATGAGTGTAATAAGTTGAAAGTACATCGATATATGAGTGTACTAAGTTAAAAATACATCAATGTATGAGTGTACAGAGTTAAAAATACATCAATGTATGAGTGTACAGAGTTAAAAATACATCAACATATGAGTGCACTAAGTAAAAAATACATCCATGTATGAGTGTACTAAGTTAAAAATACATCAACGTATGAGTGCACTAAGTTAAAAATACATCAACATATGAGTGCACTAAGTTAAAAATACATCAAAGTATGAGTGTACTAAGTTGAAAGTACATCAATGTATGGGTGTACCAAGTTAAAAATACATCAACGTATGAATGTACTAAATTGAAAGTACATCAATGTATGAGTGTACTAAGTTGAAAGTACATCAATGTATGACTGTACTAAGTTGAAAGTACATCAATGTATGAGTGCACTAAGTTAAAAATACATCAATGTATGAGTGTACTAAGTGAAAAATACATCAATGTATGAGTGCACTAAGTGAAAAATACATCAATGTATGAGTGCACTAAGTTAAAAATACATCAATGTATGAGTGCACTAAGTTAAAATACATCAATATATGAGTGCACTAAGTTAAAAATACATCAATGTATGAGTGCACTAAGTTAAAAAATACATCAATGTATGAGTGTACTAGGTTAAAAAATACATCAATGTATGTGCACTAAGTTGAAAATACAATGTAAGAGTGCACTAAGTTAAAAATACATCAATATATGAGTGCACTAAGTTAAAAATACATCAATGTATGAGTGCACTAAGTTAAAAATACATCAATGTATGAGTGCACTAAGTTAAAAATACATCAATGTATGAGTGCACTAAGTTAAAAATACATCAATGTATGAGTGTACTAGGTTAAAAAATACATCAATGTATGTGCACTAAGTTGAAAATACAATGTAAGAGTGCACTAAGTGAAAAATACATCAATATATGAGTGCACTAAGTTAAAAATACATCAACGTGTGAGTGTACTAAGTTGAAAGTACATCAATGTATGTGTGCACTAAGTTAAAAATACATCAACATATGAGTGCACTAAGTAAAAAATACATCAATGTATGAGTGTACTAAGTTCAATCAATCAATCATTGATTGATTGATACTAAGTTAAAAATACATCAATGTATGAGTGTACTACGTTAAAATATACATCAATGTATGTGCACTAAGCTAAAAATACATCAATGTACGAGTGCACTAAGTTAAAAATACATCAATGTATGAGTGTACTAAGTTGAAAGTACATCAATGTATGAGTGTACTAAGTTAAAAATACATCAATGTATGAGTGTACAGAGTTAAAAATACATCAACATATTAGTGCACTAAGTAAAAAATACATCCATGTATGAGTGTACTAAGTTAAAAATACATCAACGTATGAGTGCACTAAGTTAAAAATACATCAACATATGAGTGCACTAAGTTAAAAATACATCAAAGTATGAGTGTACTAAGTTGAAAGTACATCAATGTATGAGTGTACTAAGTTAAAAATACATCAATGTATGAGTGTACCAAGTTAAAAATACATCAACGTATGAGTGTATTAAATTGAAAGTACATCAATGTATGAGTGTACTAAGTTGAAAGTACATCAATGTATGAGTGTACTACTTTAAGTTAAAAAAATTATTCACTGCATGTGTGCACTAAGTTAAAAATTAGGGATGTCCAACAATATCGGACTGCTGATTTAATCGGCTGATAAATACTTTAAAATTTAATATCGGAAATTATCTGTACCAGTTTGAAAAAGTAAAATGTGTGAATTTTTATAACGACACCCTGGGCACGGATGGAGGGAGAAGTACAGAGCGACAATAAATCTTATGGGAACTGCATTTGCGTGCCGGGCCAGTCACATAATATCTATAGCGTCTACACACGCACGCACGCACGCACGCACAGCACACACACGTGAATGCAATGCATACTTGGTCAACAGCCATACAGGTCACAGTGAGGGTGGGCGTATAAACAACTTTAACACTGTTACAAATGTGTGAACCCACACCAAACAAGAATGACAAACACATTTGGAGAGAACATCCACACCATAAACACAACAAATACCCAGAACCCCTTGCAGCACTAACTCTTCCAGGACCTACTAGACCCCCGCTATACTAACCCTGATTATTATCAAACACATTCTAAAGTACATTCAAGTCAAAGTCCATCCATCCATCCAATTCTCTACCGCTTGTCCCTTTTGGGATTGCAGGGGGTGCTGGAGCCAAACCCAGCTGCATTCAGGTACACCCTGGACAAGTCACCACCTCATCACAGATAGACAACATTCACTCACTCGGGACCATTTAGTGTTGCCAATCAACCTATCCCCAGGTGCATGTCTTTGTAGGGGGAGGGGCCTAACCCCAGGTCCATGTCTTTGGAGGTGTGTGGGGCCTATCCCCAGGTGGGTGTCTTTGGAGGTGGGAGGGGCCTATCCTCAGGTGCATGTCTTTGGAGGTGGGTGGGGCCTATCCCCAGGTGGGTGTCTTTGGAGGTGGGAGGGGCCTATCCTCAGGTGCATGTCTTTGGAGGTGGGTGGGGCCTATCCCCAGGTGGGTGTCTTTGGAGGTGGGTGGGGCCTATCCCCAGGTGGGTGTCTTTGGAGGTGGGAGGGGCCTATCCCCAGGTGGGTGTCTTTGGAGGTGGGAGGGGCCTATCCCCAGGTGGGTGTCTTTGGAGGTGGGTGGGGCCTATCCCCAGGTGCGTGTCTTTGGAGGTGGGCAGGGCCTATCCCCAGGTGCATGTCTTTGAAGGTGGGAGGGGCCTATCCCCAGGTGCATGTCTTTGGGGGTGGGAGGAGCCTATCCCCAGGTGCATGTCTTTGTAGGGGGAGGGGCCTATCCCCAGGTGCATGTCTTTGGAGGTGTGTGGGGCCTACCCCCAGGTGGGTGTCTTTGGAGGTGGGTGGGGCCTATCCCCAGGTGGGTGTCTTTGGAGGTGGGTGGGGCCTATCCCCAGGTGGGTGTCTTTGGAGGTGGGTGGGGCCTATCCCCAGGTGGGTGTCTTTGGAGGTGGGTGGGGCCTATCCCCAGGTGGGTGTCTTTGGAGGTGGGAGGGGCCTATCCCCAGGTGCATGTCTTTGGAGGTGGGAGGGGTCTGTCCCCAGGTGCATCCCTTTGGAGGGGGGCAGGGCCTATCCCCAGGTGCATGTCTTTGGAGGTGGGCAGGGCCTATCCCCAGGTGCATGTCTTTGAAGGTGGGAGGGGCCTATCCCCAGGTGCATGTCTTTGGGGGTGGGAGGAGCCAATCCCCAGGTGCATGTCTTTGGAGGGAGCCGGAGAACCCGGAGTAGAACCCACGCGGTCACGAAGAGAACATGGAAACTCTACACAGAAAAATCCCTTGCCCGGGATTGAACTCAGTACCTTGGTATTGTGAGGCACATGCACTAACCCCTGTACCACCGTGCTGCCTCAATTGAAAGTCATGCAAAGCTAATAACTTCAGTGCTAAAGTGCATTTAGTTGCTGTAAGTGTCAAATAAAAATGCAAGGCTAAGTGCATAAGTGCACACTAGTTATTAGCACGGCTGCAAGTCACGAAGCTGGTAAGTGCACACTCAAGTGCACACTAGTTATTGGAACGATGCGTGAACAACAATCAAACAATGGAAGAGGGACTCGTGCTAGAGGTGCTGTCTTCATCAACATGTACTGAAGGTAACAAATAATGCCGTCGGCAGATTATTCGGTGTGAAAAGGAGGATAACTACTTACCTGTCTGTCTGTCTGTCTGTCTGTCGACTTATCACTTCCTGCTACCGGCTTATAACCAACGCTGATTGGACTGCAGCGATCACGTGGCTGGGAAGACCGCACATAGCTCAAAGAGTACTAGAGAGCAAGAGCATAATAGTCCCCGCAAAAGTATGGATTTGACGCCTGCCTTACACCACCTAGGTTAAAATATATCAATGTATGAGTGTACTAAGTTAAAATATATCAATGTATGAGTGTACTAAGTTAAGAATACATTAATGTATGAGTGTACTAAGTTAAAAATACATCCATGAACGAGTGTACTAAATTAAAAATACATTCATGAATGAGTGTACTAAGTTAAAAATACAGCAATGTATGAGTGTACTGAGTTAAAAATACATCATTGTATGAGTGTACTAAGTTAAAAATACATAAATGTAAAGGGTGTACTAAGTTAAAAATACATAATTGTATGAGTGTACTAAGTTAAAAATACATCAACGTATGAGTGTACTAAGTTAAAAATACATCATTGTATGAGTGTACTAAGTTAAAAATACATAAATGTAAAGGGTGTACTAAGTTAAAAATACATAATTGTATGAGTGTACTAAGTTAAAAATACATCAATGTATGAGTGTGCTAAGTTAAAAATAGATCCATAAACGAGTGTACTCAATTAGAAATAAATCCATTTATGAGTGTACTGAGTTAAAAATACAGCAATGTATGAGTGTACTGAGTTAAAAATACATAATTGTATGAGTGTACTAAGTTAAATATACATAATTGTATGAGTGTACTTAGTTAAAAATACATCAATGTATGAGTGTACTGAGTTAAAAATACATCATTATATGAGTGTACTAAGTTAAAAATACATAAATGTAAAGGGTGCACAAAGTTAAAAATACATCAACGTATGAGTGTACTAAGTTAAAAATACATAATTGTATGAGTGTACTAAGTTAAAAATACATAAATGTATGACTGTACTAAGTTAAAAATACATCCATGAACGAGTGTACTAAGTTAAAAATACATCAACGTATGATTGTACTAAGTTAAAATACATCAATGTATGAGTGTACTAAGTTAAAAATACA